>NC_068996.1:39434164-39435381 GCF_001194135.2 Octopus bimaculoides | reverse complement strand
ATTGAGGTTACCATGCACCTTACAAAACTATAAACCCCAAAGAAAGTACCTTTATGATTAAAGATAGATAGCAGATGAGGGAGTCAGAAAAGAACAGGTTGCTTGCTGTAGAATCAATTTTTTTTTGGGGGGGGGGGTATTTGGGATACAATAAGCAGAGATGGAACAGCACAACTAAGACCTTCTTGCAGAGCTTCCATGACTGGCATCAAGGAAAAAAATCAACTACATTTCATAGATTGCTGTGGTGAGAAGAAGCAACACTTCGATGTCTAGTTATCCTCTAACCAGAGAGCAGGTCATTTAAATACCATCAACATAGTGCCTCCCCACACATACCTGCTAAAGTACTCCATAAATACCTCTGTAATGTTACTGCAAATCACTTTCATTTTCTCAGTAAAAAGGGTAAAGACCCCCTTCAGTCATAAATGACCATGGGATTGCACCGAGAAAGTTCCCCTCCAAAGCACGAGTTTGAGCAAGGTTGTTTATGGAAGATAAGCAGTCGCCCATGCATACCCACTTCCCCTCCACACCATCAATGTTATTCGAGGGAAAGGCAAAGGCCGATACAGCTTGGCAACTCATTTCTACAGCTGAGTGAACTGGAGCAATGTGAAATAAAGTGTCTTGCTCAAGAACACAACACGCAGCCCTTATTTATTTATTGCCCACAAGGGGCTAAACATAGAGAGGACAAACAAGGACAGACAAACGGATTAAGTCGATTATATCGACCCCAGTGCATAACTGGTACTTATTTAATCGACCCCGAAAGGATGAAAGGCAAAGTCGACCTCTGCGGAATTTGAACTCGGAATGCAGCAGCAGACGAAATACCGCTAAGCATTTCGCCCAGCATGCTAACATTTCTGCCAGCTTGCTGCCTTGTCCAGGAATCAAACTCCCTACCTCATGATTGTGAGCCTAATGCTCTAACCACTGAGCCATGCACTTTTTCTCAGTACTGCAAAGTATATAACAAGGTATAACAATATTAGATTTCTTTGAACAAGATCATTGAATTTGATGGCAGCAAATAGTTTCTTGGTAACATTACCTGTTAGAATTTTTTTTTTTATAGCAAGTCTTATCTATTAGTAATTCAACATATTTCATCTTCTTTATGTAATTACAGGTTAAAGCCTCTGCTGTTTTTCTAACAGATAAACCAGTATAATAGAATGTGTTATCTCTTCATTTTTTTTTTTTTT
>NC_068996.1:39426924-39434154 GCF_001194135.2 Octopus bimaculoides | reverse complement strand
TTTTTTTTTTGTTAAGAAAGAAAAGAAAATGAAGAAAGAGGATTACGAACAGAACAAAACAGAACTAGAGATTTAAAAAATGTATGTATGTATGTATTTTATTAACAAGAAATAAGCATCATTAGCAGAACTGAGCCGAGAATTTGAAAAAAATAAAGCTTGAGAAGAAACTCAAAAAATAGCAAGAAAACACAAAATACATTTCCAAAACAGAGCTGGAAAATTAGAAAGAAGAATGAAAAAACACCATTAATAACAAACAAACATTATTTGAGAAAAAAAGAAGTATGTTAACAAATAAAAATTGCAGTACTGCATGTATGAAACAAAATGAATATGAAGAAAAAAGAATTGAAGAAAATAAGGGGAATATTGAACATAAATATCAGCAAATATTAATAAAACAGGACATGGAATTTTAGAAATAAGAATTAAATATAAACGAATCAAAAATGAAAATTAAAGAAAAAGAGACAAGCGGTATTAACAAATACCAAACATTTTCAACCAAAATAAATGTTGTTAACAAAAGCAAATATTATCAGCAAATATAAGCAATATCAAACAAAATAAAAATTCTCAACAATGAAAAGAAAAAAATGGACATTATTACCGAATGTAGAACTATGAATTAAAAAAAAAAAAAAATTAAGTTAACTTCGACTAGGAATCAAAGCTACCTTGTGGACATGGCACCTGGCTGTCTACCTTTTTACTCTGCAGTTCTCACAATGGGAGAGAACAAATATTATTGGCATCACTGATGTGAGAGCTAAATTAATAAATTATTTAATTAGTGTCCTTTTTTTTTTGTTAATTAATACTTAATTATTTAATGCATCGTTTTATACCATTTTAAACATAAAAAGCAGAAAATACATTATACATGTATTCATATACCAACACATACAATTATATATATATATATATATATATATATATATATATATATATATATATATATATATATATATATATACATGTGTATATATACATACATACATATATATATATATATATATATATATATATATTCTGAGAAACAAAATGTTATTCATAAGCATATACTTAAGAAAATATAACTTCTGCATGCATTCGTATACACCCTCAACCCTATACACTTTTCTGTTCATATACATACATCTTTAGGGATACTTGAATACACATTTGTGCAGTGTGTATATCCAAGTATAATCATATTACAAATATACACACATATATATATGTGTGTGTATATTCGCATCAGTCTTTAACTAACCATCACTGATTTTACATACTCTTCTCTTCACACACACACCGCTTAGATGTACCCTGCCAGGTCATATCAAAAATGTACTTCAGGTCATTGAAAAGGTCGGAGCTTCACTAGTTTGAGGCCAAATACTTTTGGCAGTAAATTTGCTTCACCTATCTAACAACCAATTTACCCATCAAAGATAGCAAGGCAGGTTAACGAGCCCTCTGCTTAAACTCTTAAATGGCAGGCAAGGAGTGTGTGAATGTGTGCCAAATGAGCAAAATAGTTTTTAAATGTCTCTTTTCCTTAATGGTAATTTTTTAAATATTTATTTTCACTTTAAACAAGTACAAAATCTAAGTGAAACAAAATATTCACTTTCCTTTGCACCTGGTATGAGCATAAATTCATTTGAGATTCCTGTATTGTTTTTGTCAAACTAATCTACGAATGGAGAAAAATCAGTACATCGCCATCCAGAGCTAGTTGAAGCTTCACTTTCTTCTGTCCTATCTAGAGCAGTGTTTCTCAACCAGGGTTCCACAAAAGGTTCTTAGGTCTTCCATGAGAAAGAGTGAGATAAGCTAATACTAATTTCATGATTGTAGTATTACTATACATGCACAACATATTATTGGTTATTGTAATATAGACATCATTCTATCTAACCTGCTATGTTATCAAGAAAATATAACAATCATTGGGGATATATTTAGTGATGTCTGTAATTTATGGATACCGTATGTATATATATATATATATATATATATAGAGAGAGAGAGAGAGAGAGAGAGAGAGAGAGAGATGATATTTACTATGTGAAGTATGATGAAAAAAATATGAGAAAGATATAGTATATAATTTTTTTGTTCAGGGGTTCCTTGAGACATGTAATTTATTTTTTAAGGGTTATGCAAGGGTAAAATGGTTGAAAAACACTGATCTAGAGCATCGTCATCATCATCTGCCTCATCTGATGTTGAAGGAAAGTCAGAAAAAACAAAACATCAGTTGGTGATGTCTATTGTTCTTTAATGAAATATCAATTGATGATGGCCACTGTTTTAGGGGTTAAGCATGCTCCTGGAAATCTATTGGTGCAGTCACAGCTGTGTAGTCAAGATATTCACTTCACACTACTGAGATTTGGGGATTTGATCATACTGTGTGAGACCTTACCCAATTGTCCTCCAGCATAACTTTGAGTTGTCGAAAATCCTGTGAACAAAACTTTATAGATGGAAACTGTGAAAAAACAATTCCTGTTATTTAACACAACCATCTGGCTCTTAGATGCCTTTAGTGGGATCCAGTCTGTTGTAAGCATTTAACAAAAATCTCCAGTCTGAGTAACTTTTATTCTTCTTCTTCACCAGTCTCAAAGACCATGGAAAGTGTCAAAAATGCCAGCTTCTTCTTCTAAGCCTTTAAAATAAAAAACCAAATACTTTCTCTCAAGATAGCTTGGTGTAAACAATACAGGTGAAGTGATGGGAGTAGCTGAGTGGTTGAGAAGTTTTCTTT
Organism: Octopus bimaculoides; assembly: GCF_001194135.2. Classification (NCBI taxonomy): domain Eukaryota; kingdom Metazoa; phylum Mollusca; class Cephalopoda; order Octopoda; family Octopodidae; genus Octopus; species Octopus bimaculoides. The sequence continues at coordinate 39,431,393 of NC_068996.1, read as the reverse complement.
GAAACTATGGAATTCAGGTTTGATCTCATTGTGTGGTACATTGGACAAATTTATTTATTGTGGCCCTGGGTTAATCCAAGATCTGTGAATAGGTAAAAACTGTGTAGAAGCCCTTGAGATGGACGGAACCTATGATTCAGAAGTCCTGCTTTGTCTCATTTATGCTATTCTAATTCTACCAAAGAATTACCCTAATCCATTCCCACTCGGGCCCTCTAACAAACCACATTCTTTTCTCTTCCTTTTCTCCTCACTATCCATTCCCATCTGTGGCTCAGCATTTCATTTCTATTGATCATTCACACAACCACTATTTTTGTCTTACTCTTTTAGCAACACTTTGGTTGCCTTTCCTTTACTCTTTTAATTGTTTCAGTCATTTGACTGTGGCCATGCTGGAGCACTGCCTTTAATCGAGCAAATCACCCCCGGTACTTATTCTTTGTAAGCCTAGTACTTATTCTATCGGTTTCTTTTGCCGAACCGCTAAGTTACAGGGATGTAAACACCCAAACATCGATGTTGGGGGGACAAACAGAGACACACAAACACACATATATATATACATATTCATATATACGATGGGCTTCTTTCAGTTTCCGTCTACTAAATCCATTCACAAGGCTTTGGCCAGCCTGAGGCCATAGTAGAAGACACTTGCCCAAGGTGCCATGCAGTGGGACTGAACCCAGAACCATGTGGGTGGTAAGCGAGCTACTTACCACACAGCCACTCCTGTGCCTTACATTACTTTACCAACAACTTGTTTTCCAACTGAGCTGTTTTCTCCTTCAGCATCAGCAACCAACTACATAATCTCTCATACTTTCCATTTCCTTTCTTGCTCTACCTGCATATCTATCTAGATCAATGGTTCAGTGGTTCTCAACTGGGGTCCACACGACTCCTTTGGGATCCATATAAGGTTCTGTCATTAAAATTAATATTTCACAAATAAATTAACTGAGGCAATCACAATATCCAAATGGGTAATCTACCCATCTCTGTCATATTACTAGTTATTACATAACTTGAACAATGTTCTAGAATACTTATACCCTAAAGCAGTGATTCTTAATTAGGGTCCATATGACCCTTGAGGGTTCATATAACATTTAGTTGTTAAAAGTTATTTGCAATAAACTGGTTATATTTCTACAAAACTCAAAATATTTTAATATTTTTTTAAAACAATTCTTACAAATAGGAGAGTATTGTAGTTCGCTTGAAGCATTGTGTATTGTTTGTAAAGAATAAAAAGTTTAGAATGGTATAACAATGCACTATAGAACAAAAAATGGACTATATACCTGTTGTAATTTAGTTATTTATAGTCCGATGATATTTCGGAATTACAATTCCTTCTTCAGATCTTCTTTGCTGGAGTCTCTGCTATAAACTGTTATTTAATTATAAAAATATATTATAATATTTTTAAAACATCAAATGGTTAAGAGGGTCCAGTTGAGTAAAATAAGAATCAAAGGGGTCTACAGACAAAGAATGGTTGAGAACCACTGATTTAAATCTATTCAACCTATTTGCTTACTTGCTCATATGAACATATTGTTACACTTACATGCTTGCACACTCAGACTGACTTCATTTATGCACCGACTCTACTACTATCTGCTATTCTTTGTGTGTAAGTCAGACATTCTATCCATCATCCATCTCCACCATCCTCTATACTGAAATCACACACTTAACCCATTTCTTTAATTCTTTATTATTAATATCAGAACTGGCAGCAAACTAAAAGAGTTGTTAACAGACCAGACAAAATGCTTAGTGGCATTTCATCCATTTTTACATTCAGAGTTCAAATTCCACTAAAGCTGACTTTACTTTTCATCTTTTTGGGGTTGATAAAATAAGTACCAGCCAAGGACTGGTCAGACATTCTATCCTTCATCCATCTTCACCACTCTCTATACAGAAACCACATTTTTAACTCATTTCTTTAATTCTTTATTATTCTTTTCTTCTCTAGGCACAAGGCCCGAAATTTTGGGGGAGGGGGAAGTCGATTAGATCGACCCCAGTGCGTAACTGGTGCTTAATTTATCGACCCCGAAAGGATGAAAGGCAAAGTCGACCTCGGCAGAATTTGAACTCAGAATGTAAAGACAGACGAAATACCGCTAAGCATTCCGCCCGGCGTGCTAACGTTTCTGCCAGCTCACCGCCTTAATACTTTATTATTAATATCATAACTGGCAGCAAGTTGACAGAGTTGCTAACAGACTGGACAAAATTCTTAGCAGCGTTTTACCCATCTTTCGATTCTGAGTTCAAATTCCAAAGACGTTGACTTTGCTTTTCATCCTTTCAGAGTAGATACAATAACTGGTAGTCAAGCACTAGGTTCAATGATACTAACTTATTCCTTCTCCTAAAACTGGTGGCTTTATGCCACAATTCAAAACCATTATTAATACCATAACTCCTGTATAACAACACAGATTTGATTTTTTTTGTTTGTTTTTTTTACTCTATTTCTTCTCTCTCTTGTAAAAGGACATAATCCGAAACATTGGTAATTTACTTTTTTCTTAAAACATTTATATTGCAATTATTTTTATTTATTACTGTTCATTTTTTTTTAACTGCTGCAGACCCACAAGGAATTTCTTAGAGTTTGGATTTTTTTTTTTTTTTTGCCATTTATTCTATATTTGAATAATTTTGCACTAGATTCAGCAAGTATCTAATCAAAGTAAATACAAAAAAATTCATCTCAAAGAAAAACAACAGACGTACATATGATATCTATATGCAAACAATCATATCTATAATTTTTATATGTAAGTACATATATATACACGTTCATATGCTTGAAGGCATGCATAAAAATACTGATATACACACATGCATGCATACTAAAGCACACACAACATTGAAACATGCATACATATGTACACACTTATGTACGTACATGCATATGTATATATGCCCATATGTATATACGTACTTAAGGCATATACACACACATACATGCATACACACAAATATATATATATATATATATATATATATAGAGAGAGAGAGAGAGAGAGAGAGAGAGAGAGAGAAAGAGAGAGAGAGAAAGAGAGAGATAGAGAGAAAGAGAGAGAGAGAAAGAGAGAGAGAGAAAAATAGTGATGCAGATAAACATGATTAGGCTTCATATATATATATATATATAAACCTCGATACAGATTTCAGAGCCTAAGTTCAAACCATTTGAGCACCACTATGTGTTTTTCATATTGAGCATCTCTAAAGCTCAACTTTTGACTGTATACACACATACACACATGCACACATACGCACTTACACGTATATATCTCTAAGTATAATGTTCATTTATGCATGTATGTATATGTACATGTATATCTATCTGTCTGCCTGTCTGCCTGTTTGTTTATCTATCTATCTGAGTGGCACCTTGGGCAAGTGTCTTTTACTATATAGCCTCCTTGCTCTGACCAAAGCCTTGTGAGTGGATTTGATGGATGGAAACTGAAAAGAAACCTGCTGTGTGTGTGTATGTGTGTGTCTGCGTTTATGTGTGTGTGCGTATGCGTGTGTGTGTGTGTGTGTGTCTGCGTTTATTTGTGTGTGTGTGTGTGTGTGTGTGTGTTCTCTGCTACCACTTGATAACTCGTTTTGGTATGTTTACATCCCCATATTTAGTATTTTGGCAAAAGACTGATGAAATACATAGTGGAATCAATTTGTTTGAGTAAAATTCTTCAAGGTGGTGCCCCAGCATGGCCACAGTCTTGTGCTTGAAACAAATAAAAGATAAAAGGAAACAACAAGGCAAGCAATAGTTTTCAATTTAAAGAAAACAATTAATTTTGAATCAAAACATTTTCTTTCTTTTAAATATAATTCCATGGAAAATGCAACTGTAATTTTTAAACTTCAATGCTGAACACACAGGTAAATTCTGTTTTTGATCTCCAGTGCACCTGTAAGTCAAAGTGATGGAGAACCACTAGTTTAGGCTGTTGTAGTGTAGACAGCAGAAGCATTGGTGATAAGAATCCCTCAAGAGAGCTGAACAGCAGAAGGTCTTCAGAGAAGAAACCCCACACCATTCAGGCAAATGCTTGGCCCCTTAACTTCTTACACTCTAAGGGGGCTGGGCTACATCCAGGTTGTGATTCCTAGGTGCCCTTCTCTGACGTTTTTTAAACACTTGTATGCTGGAGGCTTGTGATTTTAAACTGTCTGGAGATTTCATCTAGTTGGAACTCCTCTCCATTCACACACCTTTCAAACTTATACTTAAAGGAGAAATGTCACACACAGGAACAAGCCAAAACTGAGTGAGAGGTTTATGAAGGCAGTGTTGGAATGTACTTAAAGGAGAAATAATATTAGTTGTCATGTCACACACAGGAACAAGCCAAAACTGAGTGAGAGGTTTATGAAGGCAGTGTTGGAATGTACTTAAAGGAGAAATAATATTAGTTGTT
>NC_068996.1:39426097-39426676 GCF_001194135.2 Octopus bimaculoides | reverse complement strand
AATGTCACACACAGGAACAAGCCAAAACTGAGTGAGAGGTTTATGAAGGCAGTGTTGGAATGTACTTAAAGGAGAAATAATATTAGTTGTCATGTCACACACAGGAACAAGCCAAAACTGAGTGAGAGGTTTATGAAGGCAGTGTTGGAATGTACTTAAAGGAGAAATAATATTAGTTGTTCTGTAGCACAGAGAAACAAATAGAAGCTGAGTGAGAGGCTTATAAGGGCAGTGTTGGAATATACTTTGTAGGAAAATGAGATTAGCACTTGCTGGGTGCTTCACAATTCCATATATAGTTCATGGAAGGAAAAGGGTTAAATGAGTATTAGTGCCAGAAGGAAAAGAGAGACACAACCAGGGTAGAAGGTTTTATTGATATGTTAACGTGTATGTGCGTCATATATACATAATAATAGACAGGTCGTCATGCATACAAAGTGTGTGTGTACAACATGGATGTATGCATGTGCGATAAGTACAGAGAACACACAAGTGGTAGCAGAGAACACACACACACACACACACACACACACACACACACACACACACACACACACACACACACACACACACACA
>NC_068996.1:39421073-39425521 GCF_001194135.2 Octopus bimaculoides | reverse complement strand
AGAGTGAGAGAAAGTTGGGGCAAAAGAGTACAACAGGGGTCACCCCCCCCCCCCTGCTGGAGCTTTTGGTGTTTTCACTCAATAAACACACACAACACCTGGTCTGGGAATCAAAACCACGATCCTCTGACCATGAGTCTACTGCCCTAACCACTGGGCCATTGCACCTCCACAATGATCATATTTACAAATAGCAAGATTATGAATGACAAGCTTTTCAAGATACTGCAAAGTTAGCATGGAATTCCTAAAGCCTTAGATAATATTTTTAAAAATTCAAACTCCCCCAAGGTACTCTTTACAGCACACCAGTGCTCTTAGGAGAGCCAAAAGCCTAAATTTTCCAAGCAGCTGCCACACCAGCACTATAGCCAGAATTGTAAAGCCATCCCTGCACAGCTACAACCACCATCACTGCAACCTACGCCACACATCTGCAACCCAATCTTCACAATAATAGGCATGACCACAAAATATACCCCATCACTAACTTCACTGATCAATTACCATTATTATTACAACACTGCATACCCTGCTACATAATCCACAGCCACCAACATCATCACCACTGTTTCAACCATTATCATACCACTACCACATTTGCAGCAGCTGCCCACACATCTACACTGAACATTGTACCACTACCATCAAAGCAGCACTATTATGTATTAAGTATTAACTCTATTCAACAGGGACTACTCGGTCCTTTTACCAGGTTCCGACACAACATCAGTGGTTTGTTTCAAATTTGTTATAGTAGAAACTTAGTCATATCCTGATTTGATTCCAGTTTTTACTGTTCTGCTGTCAGCTAACTGGAATGTCTGTATTGCCCAGAGTACAGTCATGTAATACAAACACCTAAATCTTTAGGCAAGGAATCAACATGGCATTCTCTTTGCTATACCGATTCTTTGTTCACTATTGTTCTTGATTTTTATTTCCCGGTCAGCTCATTTAAATAAAAATACATGATCAAAGTCATTCCGTACATGACCATCCTACATATTTAGGCATATCTGGAATTGCATAATCTAATGTATCTTGATCAAATATAAGATAGTACTCTCTTTTACTCTCTTTTACTTGTTTCAGTCATTTGCTTGTGGCCATGCTGGAGCACCACCTTTAGTCGAGCAAATTGACCCCGGGACTTATTCTTTGTAAGTCTAGTACTTATTCTATCGGTCTCTTTTGCCGAACCACTAAGTTACGGGGACGTAAACACACCAGCATCGGTTGTCAAGCAATGGTGGGGGGACAGACACAGACACACAAACACACACACATATACACACATATACATATGTATATACATATATACAACGGACTTCTTTCAGTTTCCGTCTACCAAATCTACTCACAAGGCTTTGGTCGGCCCGAGGCTATAGTAGAAGACACTTGCCCAAGGTGCCATGCAGTGGGACTGAACCCGGAACCATGTGGTTGGTAAGCAAGCTACTTACCACACAGCCACTGGTGGTAGGGTATGAAATGAGGAAGATTTGTTATTATTTCTAGCTAGTCAAGCAACCACATGCACACTTCTCTCCTTGTTATGCTGCAAGAAAAACTCCCATATTGTGTTCGTGAGACAATGCTCTTTATTCAGCAAATAAAATTCAAACTAAAAGTTTAAATGTTAAAATTCTGATTTGCCTTCTTTTACTTGTTCCTGTCGTTAGACTGCGACCATACTGGGGCACTGTTTTGAAAAATTTTTAGTTGAATGAATCAACCTCAGAACTTTTTTATTTTTTAAAGCCTAGTACTTATTCTATTAGTCTCTTTTGCCAAACTGCTAAGTTATGGGGATGTAAATACACCAACACCGGTTCTCAAACAGTGATTAAGTACAAGCACAGACTCAAAATTATAAATGGATAAATTATAAAATTATTACATCATATGTAAACAAACAAGTTTTTTTTTTTGTTTTTTTTTTGAAGTGTTGAAATGTCTGTTTGCCACCCTCAGATCCCACAAAAACACATATTGCCTACAGCAGACCCAAAAGTGCTGCCCAGGGTGAACCACCCCTACAGCCCCACCCCCCTTATCTAGCTACACTAGTGGGTTGATGATTTATTAAGAATTGGTCATCACAACACTTTTAATCTCTTTCCATTATTTCTTCGTCACAGAATAGAAAGGCCTAAATACCTCCTAACACAAAATCATATAAATTTCTGAATTAAAGAATATGTTTGAAACTCAGAGTTCTCTCCCTTGTCTTCCTTGGAAAGAATTATCATTTGTACTTGTGGCTTTTCTTCTCATTACAGATATAATTTTGATTTCTCAAAAATTCTTTTATCACCCACTGCATTATATAATACAAGGTGGTATCGAAAAGTCCCCAGACTAATCCTGTAACATGCCAACAGATGGCAGCACACACTATTGCGTGCGCAATGAGAGCTAGCAGTGACCTTCATGAGGTGGTGTGTTGAGTGACATCACAGTGTTTACTTTGCAAGTTGTGAAATTTGTGTTTTTTATGATCATGTGCGTATGCTGTAGTCTGTGATTTTGTCTTGGACAGGAAGTTGGAACAAAGAGCTAACATGATATTTTACGCTAAACTTGGGAAGTCTACTACAGAGACATTGAGCATTCTTTGGGGAGCTTACAGCGACAAGGCAATGGGTTGTACGCAATGTTTCGAGTGGCACAAACACTTCAAAAACAGAAGAATATCTGAATATCTCTGGAAGACCTGCCATGAGTGTCCTCCTCAGAAATGTGATATTGTTCATTGAAAATTCACCCCAGGGCCAGACCATCAATTGAGAATTCTACTGTGATGCTTTGAAGCATTTGAGAGAGGACATTTGGCAAAAGCAACCAGATCTGTAGAGTGGAAGGAATTGGATTATTGACCTCAATCATGGGTTTCTTACCAAAAACAACATGGTATCACTTCTACACCTGCCCTATTCACCAGATTTAGCACCTATGGACTCCCATCTCTTCCTCAAGATGAAAATGCAGCTCAAAGGTCACTGTTTTAACACCTTTTTATGAGATCCAGAATGAATCAACCTTGGCTTACTTATGGAATTCAACTTCCAGGCCAGATTCCAAAAGTGGTAGGAATGCTGAGACTACTGTATTGCTGCGCAAGGTGACTATTTTGAAGGAGAAGACGGTAAAACTTGAGTGAATATGTTATTTTTTATTAAACATAATTAGTCCGATTACCTTTTGATTCCACCACGTAATACAGTTATTGTCTGAGATAGGTTGGATCTTCCAAGAACATTTTTTTACATGAACTGGTACATAGAAGTTCAAAAAGAAGGACTCAATAATTACAATGTTGTTATTGTTTTAGGCCAAGTCAGCTCCGATGAAAGAGATTTTAGATGAATGACATTCCAGTCATGACCATTGAAGCTTATTTTGATTTAATATTTAATTATTTTATCAATTTCCATTATAATGATTCATGCCTACATTACCCAAAGTAGATTTCCCTTTTCAAGATGGCAGAGTTGGGGTGTGGGCATTTGAGGCAGATTTGGCTACTATATCATGCAACCACATAGTGGCTTTCCTCATTGGTGCATGTAATAATTACAAACATTCTTGGCAAATATACATTGAGTTTAACGGTAAAAGTAAAAATATTTCAACACAAGAGAGATTGCTACACAGACATCAACCACATGTAATAATTATACTTTTCCCAAGACAGATTAATAATTGCAATGGGAAAATATTTTAATGAATAAGATTTAATGAATAGATATTGTTTACACGGTTGAGTAGTTCCAATACCAAAAGTGGTATGGGGAGTAACAGATCTGTATTTAATAATATGACTTCCACAGTAAGTAAATATCTACTTGACTAAATATTTTCTATTCATAGCATGGCAAGATACAAAATCAATACCATTAAACAAAAGTTTGTCGGTTCGCTCAAATATTGGGCACAAGCATGTGTGTGTGGTTAAGAAGTATTGCTTAAGAATCATGAGGTTCAGGGCTGGATCCCATGGTACAGGAACCTGTTATAAAAATATTATATATATATGTATTGTAGGCGCAGAAGTGGCTGTGTAGTAAGTAGCTTGCTTACCAACCACATGGTTCCGGGTTCAGTCTCACTGCGTGGCACCTTGCGCAAGTGTCTTCTACTATAGCCTCGGGGCTGACCAAAGCCTTGTGAGTGGATTTGGTAGACGGAAACTGAAAGAAGCCCGTCGTATATATGTATATATATGTGTGTGTGTTTGTGTCTGTGTTTGTCCCCCTAGCATTGCTTGACAACCGATGCTGGTGTGTTTATGTCCCCCGTCACTTAGCGGTTCGGCAAAAGAGACTGATAGAATAAGTACTAGGCTTACAAAGAATAACTCTCGGGGTCGATTTGCTCAACTAAAGGTGGTGCTCCAGCATGGCCGCAGTCAAATGATTGAAACAAGTAAAAGAGTGAAAGAG
>NC_068996.1:39417113-39418930 GCF_001194135.2 Octopus bimaculoides | reverse complement strand
CCAATCTAATTTGGCAGAGTTTCTACAGCTGGATGCCCTTCCTAACGCCAACCACTCAGAGAGTGTAGTGGGTGCTTTTACATGTCACCCGCACGAAAACGGCCACGCTCGAAATGGTGTCTTTTAAACATATACACAAACACACACACACACACACACACACACACACACACATAGATGTTATACATGCCTATATGCATGTATTTTTCACATCATCAAAAAGAAGGAAAACGAAAGCCCAATGTTTTGTGTTCATTCAATGAAGCCCATTGATGTATTCTCAATCCTAGACTGAGTCACAAACATTTCCCTATCACTCTTGCCTTCAAAAATCTAGTGAACCAGTGATTGTTCCATTACAAACCTACAACCAGTGATGTTGTTATTGTTTGTTAATCATATTATATAATATATCATAATTCAAATTAATGTTTCAGTTTTTGGGGTTATTTTTTTTTTTGTGTCTTCTTAGAGGAACTTATTTGGTTTATCACAAAATTTTTTAATGATTATACATGGAAATAAAGGATCTAATTCAGAATTAGATACTGAATCATCATCTTTGGATTGCAGTAAAGCAAGGTCACAACCCACCTCCAACACTTTGTAGCTTTCATAAGCAACTGCGGGGTCCTATGGAGGGAACAACCAGCATTGGCTGTTGGTGAAAACTGAATCCCTGGGGAAGGAATTTGAACTCAGAACATAAAGAGCTGGTATACATACAGCAAGGCGTATACCTTCTAATGTTCTACTGATTCCACCAATTTCACAGTGCTTGACCCTAGTGCTTTTATTTATCGATCCTACCCTACCCTACCCTACCCTGAAAATTAATTCCCACCTCCACTCCCCACCAGATTTGAACTCAGAATGCCTTTACTCAGTTTGTATCCTGCTGCGATTAAAAAAAAAAAAAATTTATTTTTTTATTTTATCTCATTTTATTTTTATTTATTTGATATTCTAATGAAATATGTACTGACACCCTGACACCATTTGTAATAGAATAATGTTCTAGCGTCTCTGGGATTGCTGAAATAAAAATATTACTAATTTTATTTTAGCAATCCCAGGATTCTTCGAGAACCTTTGAATAAGAGACAATAATGATGCGCTAATTTTCAAACCATACCATTTTTCTTTCTTTTTTTTTCTTTTTCTCTTTTTTTTCTTGTTTTTATTTTTATATCCCCAGTTGTTCAGAAACCTCAAAGTTTGAGAAGGTCTGAGATTTCTACAATTAGGCAATTATGGTGCTGCCAGACTTTTGAACCATTCTTCTTTTAAGCCACCCTGCGTTCTGTTTTCAATACAACGGATTAATGATAGACGGGTTCAATGCTTTGTATTTCATCAATTAATTTCTACTACTGGCTATTTCAGCATCAGAAATTAAATGAAGGATTATCAAAATTGGTTAACCTCATAAATTTATATAAAATGATGCGGAAACTGTTAAAGATAATCATATCAAGAAATGGGGAAAAGAAACATATTTCATCAATTTCTCTTCGACATGTTGCTCTTTATCATTTTTTTTTTTTTTTGTGGGGGGTTACACATCCCTTTTTTTCCCCCCTTTCTCTGTTAAATCAAGAATTTCTAAAACCAGATGTTTCTCAATGCAAGGTTTTTTGAAGACCAAACAGAAAAATATAATCAAAACTAAAAAAAAAAGAAAAGAAAAGAAAGAAGAGGGGCAAAGAAGTTGCTTATGTAATTCAAAAGGCCTACTTATATAAAGAATGTCACCTCTAAACTTCTGTATATACAAACATATGTACATACATGTGTGTGTGTGTGGTGGGGGGAGT
>NC_068996.1:39413942-39416760 GCF_001194135.2 Octopus bimaculoides | reverse complement strand
TCTTACTTGTTTATATATGTGTGCGTGCGTTTGTGTGTGTGTGCGTGTGTGTGTGTGTGTTTACACAGAGGTTTCTTACTTGTTTATATGTCTTTGAATACTTTGAACAGTTCACTGCGTGAAAAAGGTATAAAAAACATTCACACATTGTAAGTGAAAAGTGAGAAAAATAGGGAGACAGGAAAAAAAAATGGAGTATCATACAAACATATTTACAAACGGGAACTCTGTAAATACAGATTCACCCACACGCACTCACACACACACACACACACACATCACCACCCATGCACACACATTCACACACACTCACACACACACATACACCCACACACACATACACCACCAACCACGCACACACACACATTCACACATACACACACATACACAAACACACACACACTCACACACACACTCACACACACACCCACACATATACCACCACCCACACACATATTCACACATACTCACACACATACACACACACAAACTCACACACACTCACACACACACATACACCACCCCTCATGCACACACACATTCACACACACATTCACACACACTCACACACACACACATACACTCCCCACACACACATATTCACACATACTCACACACACATACACACACATACAAACACACACACACTCATACACCACCACCCATGCACACACACTCACATACACACATACACCCACACACACACATGCACACATTCACACATACTCACAAACACACACACTCACATACACATATACCACACACGCATACACATACAGTTGTGCATGCACACACATCCTTTATACATGTGTTCATAGTCACACAGGCACACACATGTGCACACACGCACGCATGCACACACACACACACACATGTGACAGATAAAAAAAAAGGAGAGGGAATGGCATAAAGTGAGAGACACAGAGATTCACATCAACACACGTAAAAAAAAAAACATATTCTTTGATTCAGAAATTTGTATAATTTTGTGTCAGCCTATGAAGAAATGGTAATTTTTTCAGGGTTTATCTAGGACTTTCTGTTCTGTGACAAAGTCATAACGGAATGAGAATAAGAATATTGTGTCTAACAACTCTTAATAAATCAACAACCACCATATTGGCATCAAATTTTGGCACAAGGCCAGCAGTTTCAGGGAAGGTGAGGTGGGGGGGCTAAGTTGATTACATTGACCCCAGTCCTCGGTTGGTATTTATTTTGTTGACCCTGAAAGGATAAAAAGCAAAGTCAACCTCGTTGGAATTTGAACTCAGAACGTAAAGACAGATGAAATACCACTGAGCATTTTGTCTGAGGTCTTAATGACTCTGTTAGCTTACTGCCAGTTATGGTATTAACCCATTACCTACCAGTAATCTCATATGAGATCGTTTAAAAATTACAAATTTCGTAATTATCAGTCAATATTTACACATATCTAACCTTTTTGCTATATCTACTTAGGTATATTTCTCTGATATTCAAATGAGGTTTGCTAATTTTTCATCCAATATCTCACTTATTTCTATTTAAAATGTTATTTTGATCATTCCAGCGTGTTTCTAAGGCTGTTTTATGCTAGAAATCAAAGTTTCATAAAAAAAATTCCAGTTAATAGAATTATGGGAGATAGTGGGTTAATAATAAAGAATTAAAAAAACAGGTCAAGAATGTGGTTTCTGTGTAGAGAATGGTAGAGAATTGATGATGGATAGAATGTCTGACCACTCCTTGATTGTTACTTATTTCATCAACCCTGAAAGGATGAAAGGCTAGGTCAACCTTGGCGGAATTTGAACTCAGGATGTAATGACGGACAAAATGCTGGCAAGCATTTCATATGGCATGCTAACAATTCTGCCTGTTCCCCACCTTATCATCAACCATCATATTGCTGTTAAGAAGTCACACTTCTTTTTCTATTAGCATAAACATGGAGTAACACAAGGTTGTTTTCTGACACCCTTTCATTATACTCTCTGCTCATAATTGTGTTTCTTTTTACAGTTCTTCAAACATAATTTAATTTGCAGGCGATACCAAAATAATAGTTTTGCTTAGTGTTAACAACTTAACACAATAAGATGAAATGTTTTCTGTTTATTTACTTCATCTTAGGAGATGAAATATTTTTTTCCAAGGTAGAACATTGAACAAAATGTCTTGTGGTATTTAATTACAATTTTTTTTTTTAGTTGTTGCTGTAAAATGCTACTAATTATCAGGATCACTAGAGCATTGAATAGAATGCTAGAATACCTAACAACATTCATTCTGACTCTTTTATTTCTTATTTTATTTTTATTCAAGTTCTTTTTTAATATTTTACTTGTGTTAGTCATTGGATCATAGCTATATTGGGACACCACCTTTATGTTTAAAAATATCAACCCCAGTACTTATTTTATCAGTCTCTTTTTGCCAAACCACTAAGTAAGGGGTAAGGGGGATTTAAACAAATCGACACAAGTTATCAGGCAGTGGTGGCAACAAACACAAATGAAAAGACACAAGCAGACATATACACACAGAATTATACACAGAGAAAACTGGTTTTCATTCACCGTCTACCAAATCCACTTACAAGGCTTTAGTTGGGGTGGGACTAACGAAGAAGACACTTGCGCAAGGTGCCACATAGTGGGACTGAACCCTAGACCACATTGTTGGGAAGCAAACTTCTCACCACACAGCCATGCCTCCACCTAAAGTTCAAATACTGTCAAAGTTATTTTTGCCTTTCATCCTCTTGGAGTTGGTAAAAAAAAACAAGTATCAATATAGGGCAATGGATTTGCGGAAATGTTAGAGTAGTAGT
>NC_068996.1:39409988-39413621 GCF_001194135.2 Octopus bimaculoides | reverse complement strand
GCTTCCACCATTTGTTGGTGCTTCCAGCCTTCCAGCATCTCCTCTGGCTCTTTGTGTTCTGATAGTAAATGTCTGAGATGACACTGGTACGAACCTGAGTCAGTGGCCTTTCACTTGGATATAGACATCAGTGGCATAGAGAGGGAAATATTTGTTTGCATAGACAACTGCCAGTCTTCCTTATGAAAATCTTGGCCAAACCAGCCCAAACACATATAGATACATGGTCAGCCTTGGATGGGAGAAGTTCTACTTCTCTTTACACTGGGATCAAACTCTCCCAAAACCAGCTTCTCTTTTCATCCTTCTTCCCACTGAGGAAAACCACACAGGAAAACAAAAACTCAAAATATTAAATATAGACTTTCAACCCTACAGCCATGCACCTTTGTGACACACATGGTCTAGTGGTTAGGGTGTTTCATTCACAACCACCAGATTCTGGGTTCGATTCCTATACTGGATGGTGTGTTCTATTCTTGAGTAAAACACTCCCTTTCACATTGCCCTAAGTATTGTGTATGGACCTGTATGTAATAAGAACAGAACCAACGTTTCCTCTGCATGTTGTTAAGGGCAACTAAAAGAAGTTGGGTTAGGATTTGCACTCCAACATCGTTAAAAACCTCTTGCCAGCAACGACTGCCCAAAACAGACCCATTGGGTTGGAGGGATGTTGCTTGAGTAATACAAAGGTGTCAACCACCAGGAGTTGGTCGGGAAGCACCAACAAATGGTGGAAGCAGCACATGTCCCCCCCCCCATACTACTACTACTACTACTACTACTACTGTCTATAAATAAAGCAATAGGAAAATCACCAAACTCAAGGCCTGGCAAAATAACTAAAACATCTAAAACTGACCTCGCCTGTGCCAGTGCCACATAAAAAGCACTCAGTCCACTTTGCAGAGTGGTTGTTGCTGGGAAGGGCATCTACCCCTAAAAACCATGCCAAAAGTGACACAGAAGTTTGGTCCAGTCTTCTGCCTGGTTGGTTCCTGTCAAACCATCTAACCCATGCCAGCAAAGAAGGCAGATGTTGATGATGATGATGATGATGATGATGATGACGATGACGATGATGATGGTGTTGATGGTGATGATGATGATGATGATGAGGAGGAGGAGGATAATGATGATCCTCAACTTTTTTCACTTGTATTCTTTTATATATTCTTTTCAAAATTCGGTGGCACACCTGACCTAAAAATATAACTAAAAATACGGGAAAAACAAAATTATATACAGGTTACCACTGTGGCACACCAGTGTGCCATGGCATACCAGTCGTGGAGAACTGATCTGAAACACCAAGGGCCCAAAGAAATTAAACGCACTTCCCAAAACATTTTATGCAGTTGTTTGACCCTAAAATAATTTTCTTCATTTCAGATTCTACTATTTAAAAGATTCATTAGATTATATAATTCAAGATTAATTATGGCCGTTAAGAAGAAGAAGGTGATGGTCATACTTGGAATGCCTTTCATCTGAGATCTGCTGGGTCATAGCTGACCTGGGTCTAAACAACACAACAGCAACTAATTGTAGCAACGCGCAGTGGAACCGTCAGATTTACTGATTTTGGGAAGTGAACTCAAAAAAAATTTAAATCATCACATCACCTTTCAGCATTTACCACCGTCATTCTTATAATTGTCATTGTCATTGTCAATGTTGTCATCGTCATTGCAGTCATTGTCATCACCACCATCATCAGCTCTCTTCATCATCATCTTCATCATCATCATCATCATCATCATCAACCAACGTTGTCATCGTTGTTGCTGTTGTCAAGATTATCATCATTGTTGTCAACATCATAAGCATCATCATCATCCTCATCATCAGCAGCAACCGCAGCAGCAGCAGCAGCAGCAGCAGCAGCAGCAGCAACAATGAAATCATTCTCAAACTTGAAAGAGAGTTTAATCTATTTCATGTATTTTTGTTTGTTTTATTTGTCATGTTTAAAAATTTTATTCTTTCCTTTCTTCTTGTTTTTCAGTTACATTGTAACACACACACATACATACACACTCACACACACACACACACACACATACACACACGTACATACACACACGTGAATATATAAATGCTTGTGTGTGTGTGAGTATATGTACGCCTATACACTATGTATAACTGACTTGTGAAAATGAATATATGTACACAAGTTTATGTTTGTGTGTTTGTGTGTATGCATGTCTTTGTGTATATATTTGTATACATACATGTGTGTGTGTGTGTATGTGTATGTTCATGTATATGTTAATATATATATATATGTGTATATGAAAGTGTCTGTGTGTATATTTGCGTGCGCATGTGTATATGTGAATATGTGTGCATGTGTGTGTGTGTGCATGTGTATGTGCATGTGTGTGTACCTGTTTGTGTGTGTGTGTGTGTATGTGTGTGTGCAATTGCATGGCACCATTGCCCTTGCAAGAAGGTTCTAACACAATGGAAACATGGAGTTTTTTTCTGCTAAAAGCTTTTATTTTTTGAATTGACAACAATAAATTAAAAATATATATATATATATATACATACATACATGCATACATACATACACATGTAGATGCATACACACATACACACACATATACACATACATAGATATGTATGTGTATATATGTGTGTGTGTGTGTGTGTGTGTGTGTGTGTGCATGTATAAGAACAACCACAACACCTACAACACTGACAATGACAAAACTAGCAGCGACAACAACTACGACAACGACAACAACAATAATAATAATAATAATAATAATAAAGAATAAAGAGAATGAAGAACAAGAGAAGTGAGAAAGAAAAGGAAGATATTAATATCTTTTTAGTCACTGATGAAGTAATGAATGTGTAAGTGTGTGTGTGTGTGTGTGTCTATGTATGTATATATATGTATGTGTTTGCATATATATATATATTTATATATGTATGCATGTATATATATATATACATATATACTTATATGTATATATATATACACACACACATATATATATATGTGTGTGTCTGTATATATATATATATATATATATATACATCCTACTATTAATTAATACTATATATATATATATATATATATATATTTATATATTTATATATTTATATACGTATAAATATATAAATGCATATATATGCATACATAAATATATACACTTATATATAGATATAGATATAGATATCTATATATGTATATATAGATATATATATATCTATATAGATATAGATATATATATCTAGGAGAATATACAAATAATAACAACAGACGAGGACAGGTGGTGTAAATAACAAAAGTATATATTAGTATATCTATATAGATATATATATATAGATATATATATATAGATATATATATATAGATATATAGATGTATATATAGATATATATATATATATATATATATATACATACACACATATACATACACACACACACACTAAGAATAGAAGAATTGTGCAAGCAAGAAGTAGCAGAGGGCATATTTCAATATGAATTATTATAGTTTTATCGTATTTATTGGAAGGTGGAAACTTTAATAGCTATTACTCGGAGTTACAAGTGTTCAATAAGAACCACACACACACACACACACACACACACACACACACACACACACAT
>NC_068996.1:39404988-39407488 GCF_001194135.2 Octopus bimaculoides | reverse complement strand
TCTACAACTGGATGCTCTTCATCAGGAAAAGAGGCTATATTTTGTGATGTTCTTCCTCTGTACCATCAGCTTTTCCTTCAACAAGCTGACATTGAATAGCTCCACATGATCTACAAAATATGGAAAGAACAAAATGGTCTTGCTGGAGGCATTTCTGTTATTGCCATTGCATTTGTGTTTCCATTGTTGTTATACGTGTACCTGCTTATTTAACTGTAATATTTTATTAGCTTTTTTTTTTTAAGGCTGCCTGCTGGCAGAATTGTTAGCATGCTGGACAAAATGGTTAGCGACATTTCATCAGGTTTTATAATCATCATCATCGTCGTCGTCACTGTCATCATCCTCATCATCACTGTTACCATCGTCGTCATCGTCATCATAATCATCATCCGCCTTCCGTGCCAGCATGGGTGAGATGGTTTGACAAGAGCCGGCCAGGCAGAAGGCCTGAACCAGACTTCTGTGACTGTTTTGGCAGGATTTTTACAGCTGAGCAGACTTGGTGCTTTTTATGTGGCACAAGCACAGGTGAGGTCAGTTTTGACTAGGTTTTTTACAGCTGGATGCCCTTCCAAATGCCAACCACTTCACAGTGACACCTGCACTGACAGGGTCACCAAGTACTTGCAAGAAAAAAGAAAATTCTGAATTCAAATTTTGCTGAGGTTAACTTTGCTTTTAATCCTTTTAGAGGTCAATAAAGTAAGTACCAGTTGAGTACTGGGGTTGATGCAACAGACTTACCCCTTCCCCTGAAATTGCTAGCCTTGTGCCAAAATTTGAATCCAATATTTTACTACTTTTTATCGTTTTCTTATTTCTTTATCGCCCACAAGGGGCTAAACACAGAGGGGACAAACAAGGACAGACAAACGGATTAAGTCGATTACATCGACCCCAGTGCATACTGGTACTTAATTTATCGACGCCGAAAGGATGAAAGGCAAAGTCAACCTTGGTGGAATTTGAACTCAGAACGTAAAGACAGACGAAATACCACTTATCATTTCGCCCGGCTTGCTAACGTTTCTGTCAGCTTGCCACCTAATCTTTTTATCTTTTCCTTTTAATCTATTTTTGTGTTTTTCAAAAATTTCCAAAATCTAGTCAGGTGTACTCAATGCTACCGTTTTCGGTGCCTTGCACTTCTTCCACCTGCTGCAGAGGTAAGTTGCCATATTGAGCCAGTAATAAACAAAGCAAAAACAGTTGTTAGCTAAAAGTATTTACACATACGATAAACATGTCAAAGACATGTTTACCGTAGTGCTTTCCTACCGCAGTGCACTTAGATGGACATTCAAACGTTCCAAAAGACTTTCTTTTATTGACAAAAGAGAAACAAGAAACACTCGTTTGGATTAATCTTGGAAGAAAGTATCTTCGAAGCAGAACTTGGTGAAATATGCCCATTCATAACAAGCATAAAAACAATAACCTTAAAGATAACAAATGTCATTATTGTCACCAGACCCAGTCATCATAGTTCATCATCATCATCATCATCATCATCATCATCATCATTGTCTTCATCATCTTCATCATCATCATCGTCGTCGCCATCATCATTGTCTTCATTATCATCATCATCATCGTCGTCGTCGTCATCATCATCATTGTCTTCATCATCATCATCATCATCGTCGTCGTCATCATCATCATTGTCTTCATCATCATCATCATCATCATCGTCGTCATCATCATTGTCTTCATCCTCTTCATCATCATCATCATCATTGTCTTCATCATCATCATCATCATCATCATCATCATCATCATCATCATTATTGTCATGTTTTTCAATAGTTTCATGCAAGATTCAAGTTGTGTTTATTACTCTACACCTGTTTCACTTTGTTGCAGCAGGTTTGTTTTGTTTTGTTTTGCTTTGTTTTGTTTTATTTTTATTTTATTTCTGGTGTTATTTTTAGAGTTTAACCCATTTGTTGCGTAAAACACTGGCACTGGCAAGTCTAAGTTGTGTTATCTCATCAACTCGCGAATGCGTTTCATAATGCATTGTGCCGTGTTGTGTTGTGTTGCGTTATTGTTGTGTCGACGCTCCCAGGCGAAGAAGTAGGATCCACCCAAGACATATAAATAGAGGTAGTCTGGCCGTGGTAGGTGTGTTGAGTAGCAGTTGAGAAGCAGTGGTGTAGCAGTTGAGTAGAGATCATCCGAAGGTGCTAGATAGCAGTAGCATTGAGACATAACAATTATGCATCAAGTACGGATTATGCACAGTATGTCCTCTGTGACGATTGCACAGAATATGAATTATACGTGAGCTGTTTGTTGATTGGCGGTATGGGTGACATATCACAATAGAAGGTATCAATTATGTAACAATATTATGCCATGTCATTTTACTGAAGTGGTGATTGCATAGAGTATGCACTGTTCAGGTTGTATTATATTAACAGAAGGTGATTGCGTTGGATGTATTGAGTTTGGTTGTCCCAGATTATTGAATTAGTGATTGCATTTTCTATGCATT
>NC_068996.1:39402897-39404877 GCF_001194135.2 Octopus bimaculoides | reverse complement strand
TTGTGAGTGTTTATTGAGCGAAAACACCTAAAGCTCCACAAGGCTCCGGCAAGGGGATGGTGGCGAACCCTGCTGTACTCTTCCACCACAACTTTCTCTCACTCTTACTTCCTGTTTCTGTTGTGCCTGTAATTCAAAGGGTCAGCCTTGTCACACTCTGTGTCACATTAAATATCCCCGAGAACTACGTTAAGGGTACACGTGTCTTTGGAGTGCTCAGCTACTTGCACATTAATTTCACAAGCAGGCTGTTCCGTTGATTGGATCAACTGGAACCCTCGACGTTGTAACCGACGGAGTGCCAACTATACTTTTATTGGATAGTAAACATATGTCGCATGAATTGTGTTACTTGTGCCATTGAAAGGAAAATATCATGGACAGGATTTAGGCTGCATGCTGCAGGACTATTTTTTTTAGACTATATGGATTTTTGTTAGGTTTTTAATTATAGTTTTTGTTGTTCATATTGTTTTTAAACATAACTAAAGCTCCAATTACACTGTCTAACATGATCTTTATCCTTAGGTAACAACTGTTACATCCTATATGCTAACCCCTAGACAGTATGAAAAATGGTTAATATTTCCTTCAGACTTTGCTTTTGTTACATTTATTCAAACCCCCAAAGAATCCCTCTCAACACATAGCTGTGATGCTCCCCCCGACTACTCCTGCTCATCATCAAAAATGCACATATTGTCAACCACCAAAGGATAAAGTGGTTAATATCAAGCAACTGACAAACAAATCTGTGGTATTCAGTAGAATATTTGCTATAATGATATTTCTGCTTCAGCAACTCAGTGCTGAATCTGTCTGAAATGTAATGGAAAACAGGTCAGTTTCAAGACATTGATGTCCAGGTCACAAAGGCAAAGTTTGAAGGGAATAGTAGTCATTTCCTTTGATTTCTAGATAGAAGCAAATAAGAAATATTTCTCACTGACCAAAGACACGAAAATAATTAAAATTTTCAGTTTTTTACTTTCATGAAATGCATTTCCTTTTCAAGGATTTTGTAGTTTTAGCAATTTCTTAACTTCTCTCTGGCCAATGTTTCATCGAAAAGAAACAAAGATCTGTTTCAGAGAACGTAGACTTTCATCCCTTTCTTTGATAACAATATCTGGTAGGTTGATTGTCTTGACAGTCATGCCTGAAATTAACATAGCCAAATCATTGTCACATCACTTTATCATGTAAACTGGCCCTATAAGGCCCAAATATTCTGCCTGCTTTAGGTTCTAACTGGCCTGATCGGACCTCTTGCACCTGCCCTACAATGTAATTTTAAAAGTAAACAATGTATCTTGTATCTCAAGGCTACAACAAGATAATACATGATTACTTCAAAACAATGTGGATAAATAAGCATTACGTTAGACAGAATAATTTGAATGTGAAAGGGTTATACACACACACATACACATGCACACACATGCACATGCACACACATACACACATGCACACACATTCACAGACATACACACACATACATACATGCATACATATACACTCATTTACATACAAATACACACACATACTTACAAACATATATATATTGATACATACATACACACACACACACACACACACACACATACATACATACTTACATACATGCATGCATACATACATACACACAATTTACAATGCAATCCACAAAAAGACTGTCCTGAAATAAACTAAAAGGCAGACTGTATGACGCATGTGTACGAACAGCCATGCTACATGGCAGTGAAACATGGGCCATGACTGCTGAGGACATACGTAATCTCGCAAGAAATGAAGCCAGTATGCTCCGATGGATGTGTAATGTCAGTGTGCATACCCGTCAGAGTGTAAGTGCCTTGAGAGAAAAGTTGAACCTAAGAAGCATCAGTTGTGGTGTGCAAGAGAGACGATTGCGCTGGTATGGACATGTGGTCGAGAATGGACGAGGATAGCTGTGTGAAAAAGTGCCACACCCTAGCAGTT
>NC_068996.1:39400422-39402835 GCF_001194135.2 Octopus bimaculoides | reverse complement strand
AGTTGAGGGAACCTGTGGAAGAGGTAGACCCAGGAAGACCTGGGATGAGGTGGTGAAGCACGACCTTCGAACTTTAGGCCTCACCGAGGCAATGACCAATGACCGGGACCTTTGGAAATATGCAGTACGTGAGAAGACCCAGCAAGCCAAGTGAGAGCATAATCTGTGATCTCTGCCAGAAGTGTAGCCAGCTCACAAATCCGTATCTGTACTTCATTGGACACTAAAAACCCTGTTTGCAAAGACCTGTTGAGGCAAGTGAATTTGGAATTTGAAATTTGAAATCTGAAATTGAAATCGAACCGAATCCAACAACTGGCACCCATGCCAACCTCTCCTTCATTGGACACTAAACTCTGCTTGTGAAGACCTGTTGGGGAAAGTGAAATCGAAATCGTAATTGAGCCATACTCGATAATTGGCACCTGCACCAGTAGAGCACTAACAGCACTGTCCAGAGCAGCTGTCTGGTTTCCGTGCCAGTGGCCCATAAATAGCACCATTTGAGCATAATCGTTACCAGCGTCGCCTTCTAGCACTTGTGCTAATGGCACATTAGAAAATCATTCGAGCGAGGTCGTTGCCAGTGCCGCTGGACTGGCTCCCGTGCAGGTGGCATGTAAAAAACACCTTTTTGAGTGTGGCCGTTGCCAGTGCTGTGTGACTGGCCCTCGTGCCGGTGGCATGTAAAAGCACCCACTACATTCTCGGAGTGGTTGGCGTTAGGAAGGGCATCCAGCTGTAGAAACTCTGCCAGATCAGATTGGAGCCTGGTGCAGCCTTCTGGCTTGCCAGTCCTCAGTCAAATCGTCCAACCCATGCTAGCATGGAAAGCGGACGTTAAACGACGACGACGACGATAGATATATATGTAATACAGACACAAACACATGCACACATATTCATGCAACAGGCTTCTTTCAGTTTCTCCCTACCAAATTCATTGTCAAAAAAACTTTCCCAAAGTGTCATGCAGTGGAATTGAACCTGAAACCATATGGTTGTGAAACAAAATTCTTAGCACACAGCCATGCCTCTGCCTACACATATGTACACACACACACACACACACACACACAATGGACTTCATTTACCAAATTCCACTAACAAAGTATTGCATAACATAACGTTAGAAGATGTTTACCAAAGGTATCATGCTATGAACTACATTCTTAACTGGACATCTCCATCTGCAATAGTCATGACAAGAGATACACTACAGATAGACATATGTGCAACAAGGCTCTGAGAATTCTAAGACAAAGTGCTTTCACCCTTTAGCATTCAGATTTCTTTGTCAAATGTAATGCTTATTTATTCACATTGTTTTGAATTAACCAAGCGTTATCTCATAGCTTCATGATTTCAATGGTGTGTTTGTATATTTTTAAACTGACATTATAGGGTAGGATCTGATCAGTTTTAACATAAAACAAGTTAAAATATTTGTGTTGGACATTGCCAGATTAAATGCTAAAGGGTTAATACTTGTCATGCAAACTTTAAAAAAAAAATCCAGCTAACAACTTGCTTTCAATTACTTACAAACCAAAAACCAAATCGACTTTGCCTTTACTAGAGGAGAAAAAAGTAGCTAAATGGTTAAGAACAAAAAGTCTAAATCTATTTCAATAGAAATGAAACTCAAGTAGCACCGACACCACTAAAAACAGATTTGTGGAAATCAATACAAGGCACTACCAAATAAAAGGTGAAGGTAGCAATTTTTTGTAAATAAATAAATAAATAAATAAGCTATTAAATAAAGGACACCTTGGAACAAAAGAGAGATGGAAGTAGGGACCTGAAGAAATTAAGCAAACTGTTAAGAGTGCAGGTTAACCAAAATGGAGTCTGAATTAATTAATATCAGATATCAAGAAAGTAAGAAGCATTCCAATTTAGAATGAACTCAAACGTGGTTTAGAGAAGGTGTTTAAAATAGTGTATTTGGGAAAATAAATAAATAAATAAATAAATAAAGGACCGAACCAGTGCACGTGTTTATTACCAGCATAATGCCTCTCCCAAGGTTTAATAGTAAAAGTGATAACATTATAAGCAAAATTTTTTTTTTTTTTAGTCTTTTAAGATTATAATTTCAACTTCACTCAATGAATGTCAGCCGTAAATATTAGATGGTGGATATGAGATTAGAGTTTTTGAAATGAAATATAATAGAAAGTTTTTCAATATCTCTATCTCTCATTCCCTCTCTCTCTCTCTCTTTTCATTTTCTTTCCATCTGAGGTGACATAGCAGTTTGGCAAAAGAGTTCGACAGAATAAGTACCAGGCTGAAAAATAAATCCTGGTGTCAATTTGTTTGATTAAAACCATTCAAAGTGGTGCCCCAGCATGGCTGCAGTTCAATGACTGAAACAAGGAACAGGTAAAAGATAAACGCAAGGTAA
>NC_068996.1:39399582-39400394 GCF_001194135.2 Octopus bimaculoides | reverse complement strand
AGCTGATTAGATATTCAACGAATTGACTAACAATAAATAAAGAAGTAGAAATGAACCCGTGAGTGTGTTATTACTATTGCTGTAATGACTCTCCCAAGACATAACAATATATAACTTAATTATTACATATATAATACATAAAAGTAGACTGCTGAAAAGTTCCTGGCTTTGGGTAAAAGAAAATACAGGAGGATAAGTTAATTATGATTTTATTCAACATATTCCCTTCTCAGATTCACACACTTATAACAGTGGTTTTTCAGTTTACCTAAGCCCTGTAAAAGAACTCAGAAGGTTGGGCCTCCAACCAAGCCTTCTGCAACACCCTTAAAGTCAGGAATTTTTCAGCACCCTCTTGTAAACACACACACATATTACATATATATGAGGAGCTGTTGAAAAGTTCCTGACTTTGGGTAAAAGAAAATGCAGAAGGATCAGTTGATTATGATTTTATTCAACATATTCCCCTCACAGATTCATACACTTATTGCAGCGGTCCTTCAGTTTTTCTAAGCCCTGCAAAAGAACTTGGAAGGTTGGGCCTCCTGTCAGGCTTTTCACAATACCCTTTAAGCTAGAAACTTTACAGCACACCCTCATATAGATACACACACACACACACACACACATATACTGTAGTATATATATAGTGTACTTAGGCTTGTGTTAGGAGACTTTTATCGATTTTGGTTGTCTTTTGCACTTTATAATGGTTTTTAGAGTTGGAGGATTAAATTCATTTTTAGTAGGAAAACATATATATATATATATATATATATATACATACACATATATATATATTTATATAT
>NC_068996.1:39385987-39399000 GCF_001194135.2 Octopus bimaculoides | reverse complement strand
TATATATATATATATATATATATATATATATATATATATGCATATATACAAGGGCATGCTGAAAAGTTCCTGGCTTTGAATAAAAGAAAATACAAGAGGATCAGTAAATTATGATTTTATTCAACATATTCCCCTCTCAGATTCAAACACTTGCAGCAGTCCTTCAGTTTTTCTAAGTCCTGTAAAAGAACTTGGAAGTTTGGACCTCCAGCCAGGCTTTTCGTGATACCCTTTTAAGCCAGGAACTTTTAAGCTCTCCCTTACACATAATGCAAAAAACTCTCTACAGACTACAATAGTTTATAAAATAGAGATGAAATATAAAAATGTATCTTTCTATGCGACCTAGTACTAAAGGATCTACAGCTTGATGTTTCAGGACCTCTGCAGGCCTATGATCAAAGGCTGTCTAACCAGGACCATCCTGTGTTTTTAGGTTTATCTGAAAATATATTAAACAATGTGTCCTTATTTGCAAATATGATTTAAGGAAGATTTTTCTGGCTCAGCCAGTGTGTAATTACAATCTCCCCAGCTGGAAAGAAATTAAGACTTTCAGACTGAATAAGTTAAGGCAATTTAGTAGTGTACTAAGATACTGAATAAGGTCAAGATTATCAATGAATTCATTGAACAATTTAATGCACAATTAACTCACCTCAAACTATTCCCATTATCACTGCTCTCTTCACTGCTAATTAATTGTGGTGTAGTGACTGTAATGGTTGTTTGTGATACAGTAGTTACGATAGTGCAGTTAGAGTTTTCAGCTCAAAATCGTAAAGTCATGAGTTTGATTCCTGGTGATATATTGTGATTTTGAGCAAGACACTTTATTTTGTGTTGCTCCAGTCCACTCAGCTGGCAAAAATGAGTAGTACCTGTAATTCAAAGGGCCAGCCTTGTCACATTCTGTGTCACGCTGAATCTCCCTGAGAACTTTATTAACCGTTTAGCATTCTGTCAAATATAAAGCTTATTTATTCAACCTTGTTTTGAATTAATCATGCATTATCGCATAGCTTTGAGATTTCAATGATGGGATTGCTAATTTTTAGAATGACATTGTAGGATAGGTGTGAGAGATTGGATCTGGCTACTTTGAACATAAAACAAGTAGAATGGGCCAGCATTCAGATTAATCTGCCAAATGTAATGCTTGTTTATTGAATGAATGCTTTGAATTAATCATGCATCATCTCATAGCTTTGACATTTCAATGATGTGATCGCTTATTTTAACAATGGAATTGTAGGGTAGGTGTGAGAGGCTAGATCTGGTCAGTTTGAACATAAAATGAGTGGAATATTTCAGTTGGATATAGCTGGTTGAAATACTAAAGGGTTAATGGTGCATGTATCTGTGGACTACTCAGCCACTTGCACATTAAGTTTCATGAGCAGGCTGTTCCATTAATCAGATCAACAGGAACCCTCATTGTAGCTGACGGAATGGCAGTTCTCTTCACCAAATTAGTAAATATCATAATTCTTTCTACTATAGCAATAAGGCCCAAAATTTTTGAGAAGGGAGCTAGTCAATTATATCGACCCCCAGTCCTCAACTGGTGCTGTGCTTGAGAAGAACTGGCAAGCCAAGTGAGATTGTAGCTATGGCCTATGCCAGTGTCACATAACTGGCCCATTTAAGAGTGCCCTTCAATTGTCGGGCAATATGCTGTGCTTGAGAAGACCTGTTGAGTCAAGTGAAATCATTGTCGTAGCTGATGCCAGTACCGCTTGACTGGCACCCGTGCCAGTTGCACGTAAAAAAGCACCATTTGAGCATGTTTGATGCCAGTGCCACCTGACTGGCTCCCGTGTCAGTGGCATGTAAGAAGCACCATTCAAGCATGGTTGATACCAGTACCGCCTGACTGGCTTCTGTGCCGGTGGCACGTAAAAAGCACCATTTGAGTGTGGTCGATGCCAGTGCCACCTGACTGCCCCCCGTGCTGGTGGCACATAAAAAGCATCTACTACACTCTTGGAGTGGTTGGCATTAGGAAGGGCATCCAGATCAGACTGGAGCTTTGTGCAGCCTCCTGGCTTGCCAGTGCTCAGTGAAACCGTCCAACTCATGCCAGCATGGAAGCAGACATTAAATGATGATGATGATGATGACGATGATAACAGTGAAAGGTGAAGTCAGCGTCAGCAGAATTTGAACTCAAAACATGAAGGCCAGAAGGAATGCTGCCAAGTAATTTGTCTCCCATGTTAACAATTGTGCCAGTTTGCTGTCTTCAGTAAATGTCTTAATAACAAATAATGACCAGGGATATGATAGCAGAGAATTTCTGTCAGCTAACACACAAGGTTTTAATTTAAAGAATTGAATATTACAGTAGGATTCTCAAGTAAATTCCTGACTCCCACACGTCCCACCAAAATTGGAGTACTCCAACTTGCGGTAGGGCTGTATTGCTTGCCAAAAGCAGTTGAAAAGTAGGGTCTTCTAAGTAGCATTCATAGATAATGCCAGAAAAGTGCAATTAACAGCATGTTGTTTAGTACTGTGGATAACGGAAAATACCTAAAGAGCTGCCATCCTTATATGGGAAAGATTGAGTGAGGCATGGATGTCTATTTAAGTGGGTATGTGTGGGTGTGGTTAACTACAACAACCACCACAACTACCACCACCATCACCACCATCACCCCATCACCATCACAACCACAATCCCAACCACCATCATCACCACTGTATGGTAGTATATGGCAGTGTAGCATGAGAAGGAAATCTTGTTTTTTTTTAAATTTTTTTTTACTCATTTCAGTCATTGAACTGTGACCATGTTGGGGCACTGCTTTGTGGGAATTTTAATCAAAGGATCAATCCCAGTACTTTTGCATTAAAGTCTGGTACTTACTCTGTTGGTCTCTTTTGCCGAACCATTAAGTTACGGGAACATAAACAAACCAAGACTGGTTGTCAGTTGGTGAGTGGGGATAAACGCAAACACACAGATATATATGACCAACACTGGTGTTGCATAAAAAGTACCTGTGTTGATGTCACATGAAAAGCACCTGTGCTGGTTGCTGGTGTCACATATGGAGCAGGTGCCAAATACACAGCATCTGTGCAGGTGCTATGTAAAAAGCACCTGTGCTGGTGTCACATATGGAGCAAGTGCCACATACAGAGCATCTGTGCAGGTGCTGTGTAAAAAGCACCTGTGCTGGTGCCACACACAGAGCACCTGTGCAGGTGCCATTTAAAAAGCACCTGTGCTAGTGCCACTTATAGGGCATCCATGCTGATTCCATGTAAAAAGCACCCAGTACACTCTGTGGAGTGGTTGGTGTCAGGAAGGGCATCCAGCCATAGAAACCAAGCTAAAGCAGACAATTGGTGCAGCTCTCCTACTCACTAAATCCGGTCAAACCATCCAAGTCATGCAAGAATAGAAAATGGACATTAAATGATGATGATGATGATGATGATGATGATGGTGATGATGAGGACAGGCTTCAACATATTTTTGTTCTACTGAATTTTCAGGCTCTACTGCCCACAGACTCCACTAAGGACTTCTCTCCTACAATGGTACTGCAACCATCACAGTTTCTTGGTTTGTGCAGCCATGGAGGGTATCTTGCATGATGCAGTAGTAAGCTGGATCAAAGAGAGATTAAATAGTGGAGTCTTTCAAATATGCATAGGACACCTGATTATTGACTACCCTGTAGGGGATCCAGTTCTTCTAGACACTTGCACCAAGATGCTGCACAGTGGGACTGAACCCAAAACCAAAGGGTCGCAAAGCAAGCTTCTTAACAACACACGGCCATAGCTGTGAATGTGGAGCTTCTGCAGAGAGTGAAAAGAAGGTGGGGTGTAAGAGGAAGAGTTGTTATGCAAGATGCAATGTTTAGAAACAACTTGAGAAAATTAAAAGTAAAAAGAGGAAAAAAGAAAAAAACTGTTGGCTGGTGCAAGACTACAGTGAGAAAAATACATACCAAAGAAGAATTCAAAGACTGAATGTGAAGAAGTTAGCTCAAAATACACAAGACTGAATGTTATGGATAAGAGAGATTACATGGGAATACACTGTTTTAAATGAGGTCTCCAATACTTACAAGACTGGAACAAAAAATATTTATATATAAATTCAACTTATGATGAAAGTAAACAAAGTTTGCTTTAGAAGCGTCAAGATGTATTGAAAGATAGATTTATAAATCCTAAAATTGCAGAACAATTCGTTACTGGGCAGTTTAGCTTAAAGGTAAAGCACTTGATGTGTAATCACAGGGACGTGAGTTTGAGTCTCATGGCTGGTTGGTAACAAATTTTTCTGCAATATATGGATAGTTTTATCCTGTTTGTGCTATTGTATTAGCATTATTGTGCATTTGAGAATAAATTATTTCTGTATATTTATATATAAAGATTAATTGTTAGCAAGTACACTGTGTTTCCTCATGTGACCATAGCATACTACCAAGTATATTGATTTCAAATTTTGGTACAAGGCCAGCGATTTCAGGGGATGGAGTAAGTCAATTACATTGACCCCCCAGCTTGCAACTGGTACTTACTTTATAGTCCCTGAAAGGCTGAAAGGCAAAGTCGACCTCACTGGAATTTGAACTCAGAATGTAAAGATGGAAGAAATGCTGATAAGCATTTTGCCTGGCATGCTAACGAATCTGCCAGCTCCGATATTGGTTTCAAACTTTAGCACAAGGCCAGCAGTTTGAGGGGAGAGGTAAGATGATTCCGTCAATCGCCAGCTCTCAACTGATACTTCTTTTATGGGCTCTGAAAGGATGAAAGGCAAAGTTGACCTCGGCAGAATTTGAACTTAGAACATAAAGACGGATGAAATGCCACAAAGAATTTTGCCCTGCATGCTAATGATTCTTATTTCTTTATTGCCCACAAGGGGCTACACACAGAGGGGACAAACAAGGACAGACAAAGGGATTAAGTCGATTACATCGACCCTAGTGCGTAACTGGTACTTACTTAATTGACCCTGAAAGGATGAAAGGCAAAGTCAACCTCAGCGGAATTTGAACTCAGAACGTAAAGACAAACGAAATACCGCTAAGCATTTCGCCCATCATGCTAACGATTCTGCCAGCTCTCCACCTTCTAATGATTCTGTCTACTTGCTGCTTTTACTACCAAATATATTTAAAGGTATAAGTCATTACTGTTCCTCACCAGTGTTAGCAGTACGATTCAATCACTTTTTAAAGTGATGTCTACAGATTATCTATAAAAATTAGATCCAGCACAGATTTGTTACAACATTACATAGACATATTTCATACACAAAACATTGTAACAAATCAGTACTGTTTTTCTTCTAGTGCTGACTTAAGCCACTCAAGCTGCTTGCAGTAGATCTCTTTTGTTGCAGTTCTATTCTTAAGAGATGAGGAATTTTTTACATTATTTACATTTGACAGATATTTGTCCTCATCTTGTTTGTTGTTAACACAACGTTTCAGCTGATATACCCTCCAGCCTTCTTCAGGTGTCTTGGAGAAATTTCGAACCTGGGTTCTCATTCCTAAGGTATTTTTTGATGTTGTTGTTATTATTATTCAGGTCATTGCCTGGAATAGAACTTGGAATCTTGTGGTTAGTAGCCTGCACTCTTAACCACTACGCCATATGCCCAAGACACCTGATGAAGGCTGGGGGGTATATCAGCCGAAACGTTGTTAACAACAAACAAGATGAGGATGAATATCCATCAAATGTAAATAATGTAAATCAGGGCTGGTTCTAATTTCTACAGAAAACCTGCAGAGATAATTTTAAAA
This sequence comes from Octopus bimaculoides, assembly GCF_001194135.2. Lineage (NCBI taxonomy): Eukaryota > Metazoa > Mollusca > Cephalopoda > Octopoda > Octopodidae > Octopus > Octopus bimaculoides. The sequence continues at coordinate 39,393,211 of NC_068996.1, read as the reverse complement.
TGTAATATTAAAACATGCATGGTGGTGATGATGATGATGATGACGATGATGATGATGATATTTAAGTGACATGCAACTATTTTTTAAAAACCTGCCTCATTTGCACAGCACTACAGAATGTAGGTTAAGTCCTAGCTTCCTTGATTTACAGACAACAACGCAAAAGAAATCTTAGCATAGTCAAAAGAGTCATACACCCAATAATTTACAGAAATAAATGGGAAATTGAGGTTGATGTCTTAGAGACTGAAAAATGAACTAAAATGCCTTGAAGCAGGGATTAAAACCAACATCTGTATGGTACTAAAATAAAAAAAATATATTGTACACCTATATATAATATTATATACAAATATTATACACTCCAGTAGAAAGCATAGCAAAATAACATTTTGTGAAACACAAATAAGTCTTTGACATACTAGAAAAGAAAATTTTTTCAGAGTTTTTTTTTTGTTTTTTTTTTGCTGTTAACCTCATTTTAGAAGTGAAATATTTTTTCACCATTCATGTCTATACTAGCTCTTATTTATCACTAGGCCACCATTGTTAATATTGCAATTTCAGGAACCATACAGTGCTGGGTTTACTCGGTCACTAGCAAGAATTGAATGCATTGATTCTTTGACATTTTTAACCTCCCAAAAGAAGAGACAGTCTTCGATCAAATATAGAAATTTCATTTCGTAGAAGTATATATAATTTTCCTTTCTCAAACCTTTTTTTTATCTCCGAGCCTTTCCTAACTTAGATGTTTTCCCTTTCATTAAGGCTATTTGATGTTTCTTTTCTCTGCCCCCCCCCCACTACTTTCCACATGATGTGTTTGATGCTATAGAGACACTCTTTTATGTTTAATTACTCTTGATAAAGAATCTTTGAAGTGCAGTGCTACTTTTGAACACAGTTCTGATATTATAGGTCTGGCATACTCTTTGAATTTTCTCAATCCCTTTCAGTAATGTAGACATTAATTTAATCTCTGCTTTGTGCATGACAGTAACTGAAGGTCTTCTATGATAAGCTCTGTATTTCTTCCACATAATCTTTACAAATAACAATTTTCTTCTCCTTAATCAGATACATTGATGCAGGTTGCTTTTCACTGATTTTGTAGATATTTGGCAATTCCTTTCATAACCCTTTAGCATTTAAACTGACCATATCCAGCCTAAATTTTCTACCTGCTTTACTATCAAACTGGCCAAATCTTGCCTCTCACACCTACCCTTCAAAGTCATTCTAAAAATAAATAATCACATCATCAAAATCTTGCAGCTACGAGATAACACATAGTTATTTTTAAAATATATGGGTAAAGACCCCCTTCAGTCATGAATGATCTTGGGATTACACCTACAAAGTTCCCCCCTGAGGCACAAGTCCTGGCAAGGTTGTTTATATGGAAAACCAGCAGTCACTCATGCATACCAGCCTCCCCTCTCTGTGCCACTGGTGTTATCTAGGGGAAAGGCAAGTACAGCTTGGCACCAGTGACATTGCAACTCGTTTCTGCAGCTGAGTGAACTGGAGCAATGTGAAATAAAGTGTCTTGCTCAAGAACACAACACACAGCCCGGTCTGGGAATCAGACTCACTACCTCATGACTGTGAACCTGATGCACTAAACACTGAGCCATGCACAGACGTGGATGTGTGGTTAAGAAGCTTGGTTCCTAACCAAATGGTCTCAGGTTCAGTCCCAGCAACTATCAATTTCTGATTGTCAATTCAAAACAATGTGAATAAATAAGCTTTGCATTTGACAGAGTAATCTAAATGCTAAAACATTAATAGTATGTAGAGAGTGAGATACACAATATGCTGGTTCGTAACAACTGTACATCAAGGAATGACAAGCACTTGTTACTTTCTTTTTCTAGAATAAACTGGACAGTGAAGTACTTTGTGAGTTCATATGGCCTACAAGAACTTTGGACAACCTTTTGGTGTTGCCAGAGTGCAAAAGTGTCAAATCTCCGAGAGAGGATCAGTTAATTATGATTTTATTTAACATATTCCCCTCTCAGATTCACATACTTATTACAGCAGTCTTTCAGTTTTACTAAGCCTTGTAAAAAAAACTCGGAAGGACGGGCCTCCAGCCAGGCCTTTCACAATACCCTTAAAGCCAGGAACTTTACAGCAACCCCTTTATATATCTTAACAAGGGTGCATGTTTTAGTGTTGAACATTCTAAAATCTAAGTTGTTGAAGTCTTCTATGACATCCAAGATTATATATAGAGAAAGGACAAATGACTGATTTGTATGAAGTCACTCGCAAATGCACTCCAGCCTCTGATCAACCATCACACTTTCTTCTATCTCAACCAATTCCACCACAATCATCATGGTCTTACTTCCACAGTGGCGGCTGGTCTTATGCCACCTCCACTTGCAGTGTTCAACCATCCTAACACTTCACTAGCTACTACACCGAATCCTTCCTCTCCAGATTATTGGCCCAATGGAATTCCTTCCCTGCAACTGTTAAACTTGTAAATGCTAAAAGAATCAATTTCTTGTCTTAGATAGTCTGTGAAGGTTACAGACCCAGCTACCTTCCTCCAGGTGGAACTGATATAAAAACAGGAAGTTTGACTTCATTCTCATTTGTAGTACTGGTGATGACTCATAGTTATCCTTTGATTTGGTAAATTTCAATTACCAAAGAACAAATGACAGGAAAGTATTAAGAGGTTAAGTAGTTTGAAACATGTAAACATGAGAAAAACCACACACTATGTTTTGTTCCTTCAACAAGACACCTATTCCTTCCACTTCATCATACTTTCACCTCCTTCAGCATTATATCCCCACTCACTTGATAGGTCTTGATTTGAGTTACTTGGAGACTTCACTAGAGCTTGTACTACACACACACATAAAACACTTAGTACAATCTGTAAAGTGGTTGGCATTTGAAAGAGCATCCAGCAATAGAAACCATGCTCGGCGGCGAGCTGGCAGAAACATTAGCACGCCGGGCAAAATGCTTAGTGGTATTTTGTCTGCCATTACGTTCTGAGTTCAAATTCCGCCGAGGTCGACTTTGCCTTTCATCCTTTAGGGGTCGATAAATTAAGTACCAGTTACGCACTGGGGTCGATGTAATTGACTTAACCCCTTTGTCTGTCCTTGTTTGTCCCCTCTATGTTTAGCCCCTTGTTGGCAATAAAGAAATAAGAAACCATGCTTGGTAGAGTCCTCTGGTTTGTTGGTTCCTGTTGAACCAACCAACCCATGCTAGTACTGAAAACAGGCATTAAATGATGATGATGAAACATGAAAGCTAATTGCTAATTGGTAGCATGTTAACAACACAATATCAGTTGCTATTTTGATATTTATGGAGATTTTGATATTTAAATTAATCTAGATCTGTCAACAGACAATGTCTCGTCTTTTAAACCACAATATAATTAATCTTGTACCAGGTTCATACAAATCAGGAGATAGCTTAATGGACGACGTGCTGAATTTCTATGATTAACAACAGTTCTTTGTGGATTTTGTTTTCTTTTAGAAGGGGAAGCCTGCACATGAGGTAACTTATAATGGCTGTTGCATAAAGCTGGTAGTATTGATAGTCAATAAAACAGATTTCATTTGCAGTAGAACTGATATCTTCCATTTGGCAGATACAGTTGGGATATTTTTAAAATTCTTATTAACCTTACTTACAAGAAAACCTCTGTTGGTGTAATTCTATCAAACTCATGACCATTGTAATATAACCCTTGACTGCAGATAGAAGTAGGATCCTACAGTTTTCCTGGATGGTTTTGATGGCCTTTTTCTCATTGAAGATGTTATGTTTTAGAGATAAAAACATGCATTCTTCAATATATATTTTTTATCTCAAAAAATGAGGTAACTAGTTATAAAAAAAAATGCAATTATAACTTATGTCAGGCATTTAACTTTTTTTGCATATAAAAAAAAAAACTGTCATACATACATACATACATAAACAATAACAAATTGATTTCAAATTTTGGCACAAGGCCAGCAATTTGGGGGAAGGGTTACATTGACCCAGTACATGACTGGTACTTAATTTATCGACCCTGAAAGAATGAAAGGCAAAGTCAACCGTGGTGGAATTTGAACTTAGGACATGAAGACAGACAAAATACCGCTAAGCATTTTGCCTGGCATGCTAACAATTCTGCCAGCTCACCATCTTCATACTCAATATCAAATTAAAAGCAGTGTTAATGAATGTAAACATCATCAATCACACATTCTCAATGTACATGCTTTGCTTGTTCACTGAATTTACTATGGTATAACACCTGGGGACTATTTCCTTATAATACTGGGTGCTGAAACACCTGAAAGTCATAGACAGATGAGACAACTTGCCCCAGATCAAATTCAGGAGTGATGGATAACGATATTTCACCTGAATTCAATCCAAGGTGAGTTGTCTCACCTGCTTATGACTTTTGGGTGTTTTGCCCCCAAGCACTTTTCGGCAGCAAATCTGGCAAACAGACAAAGTACATACATTCAGTATGTATGATCAATAATTTGTGTGTGTGTGTATGTGTGTGTTTTGATGCCATAGAAATTTTAAAACTTTTGACACAATATTTGCATGCCATTATTAGTAGCATGTGTGTGTGTGTGTGTTTTGATGCCATAAGAATTTTAAAACTTGTGTGTGTGTGTGAAGACTCGTTCCAAAAACAACCATATACACCTTCTCCTCGACTTACAACCAAGTTCCATTCTGACTGACTGGTCGTAAGATGATCTTGTCATATGTCGGATTCAAACACAACTGATGCTTGAAAGAAATTGAGTGAGAGACAGTGGAAGGCAAGCTAGTGGCAGTGTCTGGGTCTGAGAGAGACCGGCATTGCCAGATGCTGCCATATTGTACATGCAATTGCCCAACATCCAAAAATTGATTTTTTTATCTACTGTTTTATTTCCTTATTTTTTTTGTGGTCCTAAGTGTGGATGGTCTTAAGTCAAGGAAGAGGTGTAAATACATATCATCATCATCATCTAACATCCGTCTTCCATGTTGTCATGGGTTGGACGGTTTGACAGGAGCCAGCCAGGTAGAAGACTACCATAAGTTGCTGTGTCTGTTTTGGCAGGGTCTTTATAGTTGGATGCCCTTCCCAACACCAAGTGTCCTATAGAGTGGGCTAAGTGCTTTTTACATGGCACCAGCACTAGCAGGGTCACCAAGTAACTTTGCAAGACGAAGAATTTTTGAGAAGGGAAGGGGTATAGAGAGAGAGAGAGAGAGAGAAAGAGAGATGTATAGATAGATATGAAAGAGAGAGAGAGAAAGCAATAACGTTTATATATTGGGTCATCCCATGAATAATGCGGCTTTTTTCAATTGCATGAACTAAAAGTCAGAGGACGGGATAAGCTACTTGCATCGATTTGCTATAAAAGTGGGTAGTAATTTTTACCTTGTCCTTATTCTTAGTGTAAGTTTTGAAGAGTGCAGTTCAATTTTAACAGTTATTTTTTCAAAGCTATAATAGAAGGGAAAAAGCAGCATATATGGCATGTTTTGCTTTATGAGTTCAATAAAGGGAACAATGCAACGGAAAGTGCAATGAATATTCATGCAGTATATGGGGATTGGACAATAAGTGTAAGCCAGTGTCAATGGTAGTTCCAGAAATTCTGAGCTGGAAACTACAGCCTAGAAGACAAGCTTTATCCTGGAAGATCTGTAGAGCTTGATGAGGATGTCCTGCAAACCCTAGTGGAAGAAAATCCCATTGTAACCGTTGAAGAACTAGCAGAGAAGTTTGGATTTGGTCATTCAATCATTCAGCAATACTTGTGTGCTATTGGAAAAGTCAGCAAATCGGGTCAATGGGTTCCTCACAAACTTTCCAAGTCTAATCGCGGGCAGAGAGTGAATGTGTGCTCTTCTTTGCTGTCAAGTCTCACGAATGAACCTCTTTTGAACTGAATAGTGACTGGTGACAAGAAATGGGTTCTCTATAAAATGTCAAGTGCTGAAGACAGTCAGTAGGGAAAGGAGAAACACTGCTACCATAGACTGAAGAAGGTCTTCACCCAGGTAAGGTATTGTTATCTGTTTGGTGGGATATGAAAGGTTTAGTCCACTTTGAACTTTTAAACCCAAACAAAATGATAACAAAGGAGATCTACTGTGAGTAGCTTGAAAGGCTTAAGTCAGCACTAGAAGAAAAACAACCATCTTTGGTTTCAAAACAAAAAGTGTTCTTTCATCAGGATAATGCTCAGCTACATGCAGTAAGGATGATATTCATAAGGCTGGAGCAGTTTGAATGGGAAATGATGCCCCACGCATCATATTCACTGGACATTGCCCCATCTGAATATCATTTATCCACAGTCTTCAAAATCATTTAGATGGAAAAAATATGAATTCTGTAGACAAGATCAGAACAGTAGTAAAGGAGTATTTTTTGTCATAGATGAGCGAATTTTGGAAGGGGTGGTGCCTTGTCAGTCTACCAGATAGATGGAAGAGCATTGTAGAAAATGAAAGAGAGTATATTTTAGATTAAAAAAGAACTCTTGTTTATCTTAATTTTGAAAAATAAAAGAAGTATAATAAAAACCACATTATTTATGGGATGACCCAATATATACAAGTAGAGAACTGAAACAGCAGAATATTAAACTAAAGTAGATAGGCCAACTCTGCTGTTTGCATGCTCATCCAGCTGTTTGAGTATCATACCACCTGTTTGAAAATCATCCACCTGTTTGAATATCATACCACCTGTTTGAAAATCATACCACCTGTTTGAAAATCATACCACTTTAACTCTCAGTCAATGATTCAAAACAGTTTACAGAGATTCAACATCTAACAATGCTCAAATATTATTAGAGTATTTGTCTTATTAAAAGATAAGGTATACATTTCCATAAAATGTAATAATAAAAAAATAGGTAAAAAAAAAGAAAGCACGAAAATCTGAAATAAAGTAATTCGGCATCGTAATTTGTCATTCTTTTAAATGATCAAAAAGTAACCCGTTTTTTAAATACATAGCTATTTCTTTGAAATTAAAAAGCTTTATATATACATATATATACACATACATATATGCACACATGTATATACACAAACAAAGTGTTTATTCACAACATTTAACATGAGTTTTATTTATGCTTTAACTTCATTAAAACAGGGTTCTTCACCTATCATTAAGTTATGGTTATGAATTTTGTCTACATA
>NC_068996.1:39383527-39385144 GCF_001194135.2 Octopus bimaculoides | reverse complement strand
ATACACACACATACATATACATACATATACATACATATATATACATATATATACATATATATACATACACACATATATACGTATATATATATATACATACACACATATATACGTATATATATATATATATATACACATATATATATATATGTATATATATGTATGTATATTTGTGTATATATATGTGTGTGTGTGAGTGTGTATATATTTATGTGGGGGGGGCACCTTGGGCAAGTGTCTTCAACTATAGCCTTGGGCTATAGTGGATTTGGTAGACGGAAACTGAAAGAAGCCCGTCATATATATATGTCAGTGTATGTCTGTGTGTGTCTTTGTCCCCACCACCACCACCACAAACATCGCTCAAAAACTGATGTTGGTATGTTTATGTCCCTGTAACTTAGCAGTTTGGCAAAAGAGACCGATAGAATAAGCACTAAGCTTAGAAAGAATAAGTCCTGGGGGGTCGATTTGTTCGATGAAAGGCAGTGCTCAAGCATGGCCACAGTAAAATAACTGAAACAAGTAAAAGAATAAAATATATATATATATATATCATCATCATTTAACGTCCGCCTTCCATGCTAGCCATGGGTTGGACGATTTGACTGAGGACTGGCGAACTAGAAGGCTCCAATCTGATTTGGCAGAGTTTCTACAGCTGGATGCCCTTCCTAACGCCAACCACTTTGAGTGTAGCAGGTGCTTTTATATGCCACCGGCACAAGGGCCAGTCAGGAGGTACTGGCAATGGCCACGCTCAAAATGGTGTTTTTTACGTGCCACCTGCACAGGAGCCAGTCCAGCGGCACTGGCAACGACCTCGCTCAAATGTCTTTACACATGCCACCAGCACAAGTGCCAGTAAGGCGACGCTGGTAACGATCTCGCTGAAATGGTGCTATTTACGTGCCACCTGGCATGGAAGCCAGAAGCTGCTCTGGCAACGATCATGCTCGGACAGTGCTCTTAGCACTCCACTGGCACGGGTGCCATATATATATATATATATATATATAGGACACTGACCAGCCGTGTAAATGTGCATAAACAACAAATTAGGGGTTAATGTCTCTTAGGAATGTCCCATGCATAGAACATCTAGATATCTGTGCAAATGGCAAATTTTAAATATTCCCATTTTACAAAATAAAAAATGAAAATATTGCAAAATAAACGATGAAAACTATGAAAAGCAAAAGAATAATACTTTATAAGAATTCTTAATCCAAAATTAAACCGAAAATAGCCAACACCCCATATAATAAATAATGGTAAAAGAATATTTATGACCAAAACTATAAGTCTGAAAATAAACCAGTAATAATACTACCACTACCATAAAAATAGCTTCCTCTTTAAGAGCATGTGCGTTTGAAAAGGTTTAACGAAAGTGCTCACACACTACAAAAAATACTTCTTCCTGAAAAAAGGTTAGTAACATACTCAACAGATTTCATAACATTTTTTCAAAAAATAATTTTTTTTAAGCCACTTCAAAAACTATTAAGTAATCCTCATAGACTTTCAAACATATATACACACACACACACACACACACACACACACACACACACACATATATATATATATATATATATATATATATATATATAT
>NC_068996.1:39380502-39382190 GCF_001194135.2 Octopus bimaculoides | reverse complement strand
ATATATATGTGTGTGTGTGTATATATATATATATATATATATATATATATATATAAGGTTTTAAACTTTTAAATTTTCATATTCAAAAGAGACAGAGACTTCAAACTCGATACATCCTCTGGAAAATTATTATTATATATATATATATATATATATACATACATACATACATACATACATACACACAGGTATGATGCCTATTTAATCAAAAGCACAAAGCAGTTTTTAAATTCTATTTTATCCATTTTATTTACATAAAAAAAGCATAACAATACATAGTGTTTCAGAGAAAAGTTAAGTACTCTGCACTAAATTTCATTCCTTAATCATAAAGATTAGCAAAAGCCTAACTGTAATGTGTATGAAGGTAGTTTTATAATTTTTTTTTTTTACTCAGTATTTTATAGATAGGTATATAAAGAAAATAATCTGAAAGGCAGCATCAGGACTAGGAAAAAAAAGAAATCCCCAAATTACATTTTATTAACAAAGGAAATATATATATATATATGTAAAAATTAAAAAAAGTCTTTAAGAGTTAAAATCTTAACTAATATCCCCACCTATTTCAATCTTGGTTGGCTTGCACAACGGAATAATCTAATTAAAAAAATCTAAATTGAGAATTAAAAAAAAAAAATAAAACATACGAAATACTGAAGAATAAAAGAAATATATGGATGTATATATGTAAAAAAAAATTAAAATTATATGTATAAACCAAGTTAATGTTTTAAATTTTATTTGGTATTTATATTCTTTCTTTCTGTTAAATGAATACGTCACCAGTTATATATAATACCTGAAATGATGACAATGAATGAATACAAATGGTAAATGCCATGGATAGCCAACAGTCCCTTACTTATTGAAGATGCTTGTAATAATTTCAATAAACTAGGTGTTTAAGAAATGTACATGGGTGCACATAACTTTCTGTCCCTTTTTGATTAGGTTCATTATATTTTTTATGGTGCTAGTCATATATATATATATATATATATATATATATATGTGTGTAGATATATATATATTCCTTTTCTTATATAACAAAGAGTAGGTTGTTTTCCTTTTACTAGTTGTGTTTTATTTTTGTATTAGAAACTTTTCAATAGTAATAGGCTACTGAAGTTTGTAAACTAGGCATAGGAATGGTTTTCATGTGACAAAACAGATCAGATGGTGAAAAATGTTTCAGATGATTAATAAATATTAACCTTTTGATAGGTCAAGCAAAATTGTTTGTTTTGTTTGTTTGGATTTTTTGTTTATTTTTATTTTTATTTTTTTTTTATATATTAAACTTTGTGTAAAGAACTTTACATGGTAACATTAGGCAAGCCATCAGACAAACATTACACTGAGTTAATTCAGAAAGCTGTACACGCATCTTTTTTATATTTTTAAAAATTTTTTTGTCTTTTTCCACACATCCATCGCCATGCAATAACTGACTCAGGCAAACAGTAGAGTCATACCCGAGCTAAAAAAATTGCATATCTAATATAGTTGTACAGGTTCATGTACATAATGAGCAAGGTTACAATGACATCTTGTAACAGGTTTCTTAGACAAGATCAACAGTGATCCCTGATGATAGAATCTTTGTGTTATTTATTTTCAATATATATATATATATGTGTGTATATATATATATATATATATATATATATATACACATATACATA
>NC_068996.1:39375573-39377503 GCF_001194135.2 Octopus bimaculoides | reverse complement strand
ATATATATATATATATATATATATATATTATTTATATATATCTTTAAAGGGACATTGGATTATTTATTTTTTTCTCCAAACATCTCAGCTGCTGCAATTCTCAGTCACCACACTTCCCGTATTTCCATCATTCCCTTCTATCATGAGGCAATACAAATACATCAATGCTGGTTCTTCACAGAAAACTAAATCCTTTTCTTTTCTTTTTTTTTTTTTTTAGTCTTGGAAAGAATGTGTTCATAAGAGTCACAAGTTCGGGAGAACGAAGAATTTGAATAACTAAAGTATTCTCAGTCATCAGATATGCTTGCTTCACAATTTAAATGTTTCCTCATGCAGTTCCTTGCTTTTGATTTCTGGTGTATGGTGATAGTGTATTCCAATAAGAAAAATGAATATCATCCCCAGTCCCTGACTAACCAAGCTGGTGCTAATAAGTCAATGATGACTGTTTTCATTTTTCCAGTTTTTTTACCAACCAATATGGTTTGGTCAAAGTATAATACAACAGTTACTACATGCACTTTCTCCATTTTTATCCTTTTTCAATTGTCCTGCAAAAACAATAAAAAACAAAAATATTATAATAATGATATATACAGAAACGTACATATATACACATAGAAATATGTATGCACACAAAGACATATTTTACCCTCTCTTACATACACAACTTTATGACAAGATAGGACCAAATACAGACGGCTCTTTGGTAAGGTGTAGCACTCAACAGATGGTTTTAAAAGTAGCATTATGAATGCATGGTTTTAGAGAAAAAACAAAAAAATCATCCACTGACTAGTAGAGTCACTCACATGATGCTTGGAAGAGTAACGTCTGTGAGATCAATGGCCAAGGGTACTATGTTTTCAAAGTGTATCATTGCTAGCATCTATGGCCCAGGCAGCTAAGTACATTATTTGCCAATGCTAAACCGTAGTAAAGTTGACCTAATGTTGTTTTAACACCGCAGAATTTTTATTAACTTCTAATTTCCAGCAGTTATGGAAGGAGGAAGGGAAAGAAATAAATAGAGTAAACAGATCCCTTTGAGCATCAGTTTCATACCAACAAGTTCAAAAGACAGCAATGAAACTAGAAGTCTGCATCAAAAAGAATATCTCTTGAAAATGGCATTTCTTAAATTATGTTTTAACCATTCTTACTACAGAGACACAGGCATGGCTGTACAGAAAGAAGTTTGCTTCTTGACACACATAAGTTTTGGGTTCAGTCCCACTGTGTTCCAATTTTGGGAAAATGTTTCCTACTATAAGCACTTGGCCGACCAAAGCTTTCTGAGTAGAGTTAGTAGATGGAAACTGAGAGAAGCCTGTAACACGTGTGTGTGTGTTACTGTCTCCTTGCCATGACAGTGCGTGCTATTTGTAAATGAGCGTCACCGTCATGCAAATGGTGCTATTCGCTTCCAGTCTTGTGTCTGGTCATGATGAAATATTACCATGCCAGGAAACAAGTGAGGGTTGATGACAGGAAGGGCATCTATCTAAAAAAATCTACCTTAAAAATTTCTGTCCAACCGATGTGAGTATGGAAAAGTGGACATTATGATGATGGTATTCCAATACATATTATTTTTAGGCTGTAAACATCTCTATTTTTACATAAAATCCCAAGGGTTACATCAACTTAAGAATGCAGCATCATCATCATCATCATTATCCTTTAACATCCATTTTCCATTCTGGCATGGGTTGAACAGTTCATCCAGAGTTGGCAAGCTGGAGAGCTGCACCAGGTTTCAGTCTGACTTGGCCTGGTTTCTACAGCTGGATGCCCTTCCTAATGCCAACCACTTAATAGTGTGTGCTGAGTGCTAGAGTTGGCAAGCTGGAGAGCTGCACCAGGTTCCAGTCTGATTTGGCCCCTTTTCTACAGCTGGATGCCCTTCCTAATGCCAACCACTTTA
>NC_068996.1:39366024-39375522 GCF_001194135.2 Octopus bimaculoides | reverse complement strand
CAGAGTTGGCAAGCTGGAGAGCTGCACCAGGTTTCAGTCTGACTTGGCCTGGTTTCTACAGCTGGATGCCCTTTCTTGCACTTAACCACTTTACAGTGTGTGATGGGTGATTTTAATGCGGCACTAGCACGGCTCTTTTGCAAAATGATCGTCTTCACCAGTGGGGAGCGACCTTTAACACTTCTGGTGTGGAGGATGATCACTGAAGGTGAATTAACTGATTTACTTCATAGTAATTATGTAAATATACTTTCAAAACAACAAACTAAATCAATATTGATATGCCATACTAGAAGAGCCATGCCAAATTTTAGATGAATGAAATAAAGATACATACCCTGGTTATTTGGTTCAGGTAAGTTTTCTCTTGCTACTAGATGCATCACAGTCTTCCCAAGTGGGAGCTGAAGAGCTGCAAAGAATAAAAACAATAATGGTAATTTTTCGTCAAAACATAGGAACAGCTTTTGAAGAGAGATTTATTCAATATTATAATTACTTTGCAATAGCATTGTTTCTTACAGGTTTCTAGAGGATTAATTACTGATTGATTGCGTTTTAGATGGTAGGGGAGCCAAGAAAGTGCCTATACGAGTGAAAGATTATTTATATATATATACTATAGCCTCGGGCTGACCAAAACCTTGTGAGTGGATTTTGTACATAGAAGGAAACTGAAAGAAACCCATCATATATGTGTGTGTGTGTGTGTGTGTGTCCACCATCGCTTGACGACCAGTGTTGGTGTGTTTACGTCCCCTGTAACTTAGTGGTTCAGCATAAGAGACCGATAGAATAGGGTAGATTTGTTCAAGTAAAGAAGGTACTCAAGCATGATTGAAACAAGAATGTGTGTGTGTGTGTGTATATATATATATATATGTATATATATATACAGAGAGAGAGAGAGAGGTGGGGCATGGGAGAAATATACATATATCTGCTTGTCCCTAAAAGTTTGGCAGGATTGAAGGAAATAGTAATTCATTGAGTAACAACTACCTGTTTCATCAAGCATGTGCAAGGACTCACTGCCCGTTGGCAAGAGTTTTCAGAAGGTCCATAACCTCAGAGCCCCCACGATCAATATTGGTAGAATGAAAGGATAGCGTAGAGAGATTGTTGAAATGTTAGTTGAGGCAAGACAGCTGGATAAAGAAGTGATGATTGCTAAACAGGGATAGAATCTAAAGAAGAAGGAGACCCTAGACGATGTGAGACAAGAAGTCAAAACTGACTTTGAAATGAGCCTCACAAAGGACAAAACAGAAGACCCAGATGATTGGCAATTCGTCATGCTTGAGCAGAACCGTTTCATCTCAGCAAACAAAACAAAGGGGGGGGGGGTCATGTCTAAAAAAGGAAGCTCTGTCGATCCTTAAGTCACTCTACTAGCTAAAACATTATTCATTCAAGTACTGTAAAATGATACCGTCTATTCACCTACACTTAGTCTCCTCACTAGAGCCCTTTATTACCTCCATGCATCTCCTCCTACCTGACCCAATCATATTTCCTTCAGCCCTACCCCAAAAATTTACTATTGATCACACCTTCACTTGAGTGCTCCATTCACTAAAACCACCTCTACTGCCATCTATAACCATGTATCACTCTCCTCTCACACACTTGAGAACTTACCATACAACTTTTCTTATCCTTTGTATAAGTGGTTCTCAACCATTTTTGCCCAGTGGACCCCACCAATTCTTATTTTGTTTGTGTGGACCCTCAAAGCCATTCAATGTCAAAAAAACTCCTATTATATTTTTGTAATTAAATATTAGGAATTGCTTTTAAAAACATTGTTAAAATATTGTGTGTACAGAAGAATAACCAATTTAGCAGACAATTTTTAACAAGAAAATCTTATATGGACCCTGGTTGAGAACCTTGTACCCCGATTACCTCTCTCTCTTGCCAGCTGGGGAAGCCACGTATCTCATCCTCTGCAAGACACTTGTTCCTGTCCCTCTATAATATTTTAACTTCTCAACACCTGGAATAAAGCCATCTCCTCAGTTGCAGGCATCTTGTGAGTTACATAACAATCCTAACTGTGCCGGTGCCACGAGAGAAGCACCCAGTATACTCTGTGAAGTGGTTGGCATTAGGAAGGGCATCCAGCTATCAAAGCCATGCTAAAGCAGACACTGGAATTCAGTGAAGTTCTCATGATTGTCGATACCTATCAAACCACCTAATCCATGCCAGCATGGAAAACAAACAAATGATGATGATGATGATGATATATGCATGCATGCACGTACGTACACACAAACTTACACACATGTGAGTTTGTGTATATATCACAAGTGAGTGTGAGTGTGTGTATATATGCATCAGGTCACTTGTAAGTACCACAAGTAAGATGTAGTTTTCTGGTACAGCCTATTGCAGTGTTGGGACATTAGCAACTAAACTAGTTTCCAGTACAAAAACAATAACTATCAAAGAGATGAACGAACCTAATACAGGGCCCATGACTATCTAGCAATGCTGAGGGGTCTTACAAATCCCAGGTTACTGTCTAGCAATGCTGAGGGGTCTTACAAATCCCAGGTTACTGTCTAGCATGCTCTAATACCACAGGAAGCAAGTTACGTCTCAACTTTTGTTAAAGCATGTCTCTAAAAGAAGGCACTGGTGTGTCAACTGTTACATCAGCAGTATAACTGGGAAAGCAGTTAGAGTTGGGCAAAAGCAGCCAGGCTAAGAGAAGGACAACAAGCATAAACCCCGCCCACTTCCTGTAAAGAAATGAAAGCTAAGGGTGTCAACCAAAACTTAAATCAGGCCTGATGAGAACTTGGGTCTCACCAACTCTATTCATTCTGGAAAAAGAAAAGACGAACTGGTGAACATATGAAGAGATACATAGTAGTGTTAGGCCCTTCAGGAAGTGGAGGTCACCATCACATGGGCTACTGGAGATGGGTCAGCTATGAAGAATGCTGCAGCTAATGTTGAAATGACCTCAAACTTTATCACATGAAGGATTGGTGCTAATAAAAATAAGAAAGCCTTCAGAAGGATAACCTAAGGCACACAACACATAAATGCATAGGGAATATCAAAGCACTTCACCAAGTGGTGAGGAAATGAAACAATGCGTTTGACAGAGACCTGGCACATTAGGTCAAGCTAGCTCATTATTCTGAAAGGAATTGGTACAGAGGTAGTGGTGTAGTCCATTCTAAGAATGCCATAAAAAGCTGAATCTCCTACAGGGGAGTCAATAATCGGGTGTCTATGCATATTTGAAAAGCTCCACCATTCAATCTCTCTTTGATCCAGGTTTATTTACCTACAACAAAACAAATGAGGAGATGGGGGCTTACTATTGCTTTGTGCAAGACACCCACTATGGCTGCCCAAGCCGAGATATTGTGATAGTTGCAGCAGGGTTTAGTACCATTGTAGAAGGGAAGTCCTTAGTGGAGGGTATTAGAGCCTGAGAACTCAGTACCACACAAGGAAATACCTTGTCTGCTGCCACAACAACCTTTTTATCACAAGTACTGAATAGAAGAGAAAACAGAACTAGAGAGATAAAGCTTAATCATGATGTCCTCAGACAACCCCCAAAGCTACAGAATTTAACAAATTCCATAATTGTTTGGAATGGAACATTGCTATAATGAGTTGTTTGGGAATTTCAAGAGGTCAAGACCACAGCAGAAAAGATACTAGGTAAAGAATCCAAGAAATCTAATCAACTGAAGATACTAATTGGCTGATGGACAGGAGGCACTCATTCGGGACTACACAATTTTCTCCAGAAGAGATTAAGCAGAGATATGAAGCATCTTAGAGCAAAACAATACCAATCTAGGCAGGAAAGGGCCTAATGGTTGGAAAGGCAGTGTAGGGAAAAAAGAGGAAGATTTTCACCATAACACTACAATAGGTAATACTGTCATAAAAAAAAATTTAGGAAAAAATTTCCAACCAATCAATGCAACATTAAGTATGAAGAGAGCTAACAGACTTGAAGGATTATCTGAGTGGGTAGGAAGAATACTATATACTATCAGGATGTCCAGGGCATTTCCGATTCAAACTGTAACTATAGCAGAAACATGCTGCACTGTATGCTAGAAATTCTGAAAGAGGAATTGAGGGAAGTAATTCGGCACCAACCCAATAACAAAGCAGTAAGTGGCAATGACCTTCCTGCAGAGTTACAGAAAACAAACAACATGATGACAAAAGTTCTCACCAAGCTGTGTAATAATATCTGTGAGATAGGCAAACAGCCAGCAGACTGCAGGCAAGCAGACTTAGTTGAACTACCTAAGGCTGAAAAAGACACAGTTGAATGCTCGGAACACTACACCATAGCAGCACAAGCAAGATGTTGCTGGAAATTATGCTAAACAGGGTGGAATGGACTACTGAAGAACAGTCCACAGGAGTGTGAATGGAGTTTCATAAAGGGCTGAGCAAGAGGGACCAGGTCTTAATATGAAGAATCTCATCCAAAAAGCCAGCAAACATAATGTTCCACTGTACACTGCATTCATAAACTATAAAACAAAAGCTTATAACCAAGTCTAGCATTCCACGACAAGAGAGTTATTTTACACATGATGAAGGTCCAGCAGTTAACTTATGCTTAGCATCAGCAAAGGAGATCAACAAGGGTGTCATGTTTCACATGTCTACTTTGTCTACTATTAGTAAGAGATGATGTAGAGGTTAGCAGATGATCTTATTTGAATCCACAAGCAGCAGCTATATAACTTTTGTTTGTTATGCTAATGACACTGCAGATTGCCACTATTCCAGATGAACTCCAGGAACTGATTGACAAAGTTAGCAAGTTTCAACCTCAGATGAGCACCAAAGAAGACCAAGATCATATCATGGCTGATAGTAGAAATCCTGAGCAGTTCATGACATGATGCCAGTCAACAAGTCCAAACTACTGGGCTCCATCATTGACCAAACAGTAGACTACAGACAGGAAATTAGGTAAGACTTGATCTTACCTTGACTTCCTGGCTGCAGATCCACTTTCCATGATGGCATGGGTTGGACATGTTATATGGTCCAAGACATGGTAAGAGACTTTGTCTGCTCATGAAGTTTACCACAGCACCCTAACACTAGGGAAGTTGTCATGGCTTTGATAACATAGGCGCAGGAGTGGCTGTGTGGTAAGTAGCTTGCTTACCAACCACATGATTCCTGGTTCAGTCCCACTGCGTGGCACCTTGGCCAAGTGTCTTCTACTATAGCCTCGGGCCAACCAAAGCCTTGTGAGTGGATTTGGTAGACGGAAACTTAAAGAAGCCCATCGTATATATGTATATATGTGTGTGTATATATATATATATATATATATATATATATATATATATATATATATATATATATATATATATATATATATGTACATGTATGTGTGTGTGTGTATATGTTTGTGTGTCTGTGTCCCCCCAACATCGCTTGACAACTGATGCTGGTGTGTTTACGTCCCCATAACTTAGCGGTTCGGAAAAAGAGAATGATAGAATAAGTACTAGGCTTACAAAGAATAAGTCCTGGAGTCGATTTGCTAGACTAAAAGGTGGTGCTCCAGCATGGCCGCAGTCAAATGACTTAAACAAGTAAAAGAGTCGATCCATAACCCTTTGTTGTGCCAGTCACTTGACAGAATATATTGGGTGGATTTTATAGTGGCATCATCACTAGTGAAATTTCCTTGTACTTCGAAAAAGAATAAGGGATCCTCACAACTGTATGCTGTATCCATTCAAGGCAGGCAGATAAGGTAGAAAAGGAGTGCAGAAAATTAACAAAAGTAGGCGCAGAGAAAGAGTGAGAAGCAAAATTATGAGGGAGTGGGGCAGGGGACAGAGCAATCAAGCGACAGTATGGAGGGAATGATAAATGGGAGACACTGTAAGGAAAAGAGACAGACAGTAAGAGAGGCCATAACTGCAGGGTGTAATGAAAGATAGTAAAACTCAGTGGGTAGAACAAATGATGAAAAAGTTATAGAAACAGTTAGTAGAAAGAGTGTGTGGTAGATATATCAATAATGAGTGACACCTGGGGAAAAAGGAAGTGGTGGCTAGTAATATAGAAGGGTAAAGTTAGCAGAGTAAAGTATATCAATAAAGATGTGAGAGAAGGGGGAGTAGTGGCAGGTAGCACATGTTTATAGGTGAGTGGGAATGGGAGAGAGAGGTGGGGGGTGGCGGTAAAGAGTATTGGGGTTCCATCAGATCTATTGCAACTTGTATTAGGTATTGCAATGCAGGAGACACCAACGAAGATGGAGATGCCAATAAAGAATAGCAGAGGGGAAAAGGGGTGGAGGTTAACAGCATAAAAAGGGTTATTATGTTAGCTGGTAAGAATTATAGATGTCAGTGAAGGAGTTAACATGAGGGGTGGGAAGGAAGCATTGACAAGCAGTATATGAGGAAAGAGATTGAAGTGTACCAGGTATTAAGAGATCTGCTGGAATCCCTCGTTACTAAAAGCAGTGCAGTTTGGAAGGAGAGAGGGGCAGCAAGCTACAGATGGTGGTAGAGGCAGGAGAAATTAAGTCACAGACGGTATGGTACTTTGAATAAAAAGGGGTGAGATATTTGAGGATATCGAGTAAGCAGTAGGGGCAGCAAATGGTGACTTAGATACATAATGTGTGAAAGGCTAAGAATTTCCGAGCCTCCATCATTCCTTGCTCTCAGTTTAATATAGATTTTGCCAAGCACTGGCTATCACCAGTGTTTTTCCACACAAATGCAGCACTTTGAGATCAGTCTTCACCATTTTGTCTCAAGTATTTCTCGTTTTCCCTCTTCCACATGTTCAATTCATTTTGAACACTCAACACTTCCTCATACAGTTGCTATTCTCTATGCCAGTATTCCTCAACCATTTTCTACCCCTTTGATTCCTATTTTACACTACTGACCCCCCCCTCCCTAGACATTTGAAGTTTTAAAAAAATTCCATTACATTTTTAGAATTAAATATAAGGGATTGCAAAAAAGAAAAATGTTAAAATATTTTGTATACAGTAGAAGTATAACTGATTCATTGCACATAATTTTTAACAATTAAATCTTAAAGGGACCCTAAAGGGCCATATGAACCCCTATTGAGGACCACTGGTGTATACTAACCACATACTGCTATCAGCACAACCATTTCTCTTGCATACCACACTAGATTCCTCTAATATTCAGCACACTGATGTTACACTATCAGCAAAGCATGCTTGCTTCATTTTTTGTCAGGTTTTACCAGTCCACTGAATTCAGGGTACCCATCTCACTACCATGCATCGTTGTACCCCACGCAAAGGAATCAATACCATCTGCCCATCACACTAAGGGGAAAGCTCTTTATTGCCAGCTCTCTTAAACATTTTTTTCCAACCCATTCTTACTCTGCTACTACACTTCTTCTAGACATCTGCTTCCACAGCTAATTAGGCCACTTGTGTAACGAAATATCAACTACTTTTAGAGAGCCATTTGAGAGCATTCAGGAAATAGATTCTCTCAAATACCCAATGATTACAGTTCCAGTGCACCTGCTCTGCATATGGAATCTACCTTCTCTGTTAACTTGCAGATGATTCCCACATCTTATACACCCATTCTTTGCTAAGCACACCATATCATATTGCTACCTACTCCTTTAATGCATATTGAGTACAAACATTTCCAAGTACAAACATTTTCCAGACTATTTTACTTCCTACTTGCTAAAACTTTTGCTTTTGCTTATTTCACCTTAACCCTTTTCTTACCATATTTCTGTTGAACAACACTGCACTTGCTTCAATTAATTTCAAAAATAATAAAGAATTTGATAAAATATCTTGGTCATTACTAAGCTGGTAATTGGAACATAAATTAATGAGGAATCTTAATGGTAAACTTTAATTTAGATCACTTTATATAGAAAGTTTGGATCATGGGTTGGTTTCAAAAGAGTTAAGGCCCACCAATTCTAGGTTTTTGCTTTCACCTCTAAAATTACCACTCACAGATTCTGCTATAAGACCTAGGTCATCAGCATACAGATGTTCCCATAAACAGCTAGTTTTAAGTTGTTCTAATCTGCTTTGGAAAAACTATAACAGACAGGAAAGGACTGTGAACTTACGTTCTTCCGGTACTACAAGCTAAAACCATTACTCAACTCATTAGTAATAAGTGCTTTTCTATAAAGTATCTGCACAACTCCCAAAAGCCATTCGGCTATTTTAGCATCCTTTGTAACTCTGAGATGACACAGCAAGGACTCATTCAAAGGCATTCTCAAGATCAATGAATACTGGGGGCTGTCTCCTAGCTAAGAACTTCTCTTACAGTTGTCTCACAAAGAACATGGCATCAGAAGTACTTCTCAGCACAAAGCCAAACTGCATCTCATACAGGCTTCAGAACCATTGGCTGATGGTTCATTTGCACTACATTGACACTGTTGTTTGATGTCTTCAACTATAGCTGAAAGTTGACCAATAACCTGTGAGTGAAATTTGATAGATAAACCTGTGAGTGAAATTTGATAGATAAACCTGTGAGTGAAATTTGATAGATACAAACTGAAAAAAGCCCATTGTGTGTGCATGTATATGTGTGAGCACGACCATGACTGAGTATAAATATCTTGTTTTGATATATGCTCATTATAAACAAAACAGTCCCATTTCTTAGTAATTCTCAGCAAAAGCAAAGCCAGGTTGTTTCTTGCTCAATAGACTAAAAGTATTATCAATTTCTTCAGAAACGGATAAAAGGTTAGTGACAGGAAGAGCATCTGCTTCCAGGAAAATTTACTTCACAGTTATCATCTGACCAATGCATATTAGACATTAAAACAATGATATATATACACACACACATGTCAGAGACACCCACTACACTCTCAAGAGTGGTTGGCATTAGGAAGGGCATCCAGCCGTAGAAACCATGCCAAATTCAGGCTGGAACCTGGTGCAGTTCTCCGGCTTACCATTTCCAGTCAAATCATCTAATCCATGCCAGTATGGAAAGCAGACATTAAATAATGGTGATGATGATGATGATGTATGTATATGAAAATATATATAAATATACATTATAGATATGGTTATGTCCATAACCGCATGGTTTTGGGTTTAGTCTGATGTGTAGTACCTTGGGTAAGTGGCTTCTACTACAGCCTTGGGCTGAGTAAAGAATTGTGGGTAGATATGAGAAATTAGAAACTGAAAGAAGCCCATTGTGTTTGTGTCTCCTTGTTTCAATGTTCAGGATACATGTAAACAAATACTGCCAGAAGTGGCAATATTTGTTTCCAATCTTCTGCGGAGAATTATGGTCTGGTTTGGAAACAGGAGAGGGTTAGTGACAGGAAGGACAACCAGCTTTTAAAAAAATTTACATCAACAAATTGTATGTAACCGAAGCTCAGAGAAGCAGGTGTTAAAACAATTATGCTGAAGAAGAGGACATATCATTCATATATATATATATATATATA
>NC_068996.1:39358526-39365367 GCF_001194135.2 Octopus bimaculoides | reverse complement strand
AAAATAGTTAACACGAATGATGTTTAAAATTTACAACAGCTGTTCTGGTAGAATTTTATTTAATATATTCTTAAAAGATTACATCATAATATACACCCCACCATCATCAGGTAAAATTAGGTAAAGTTTTACACAGTTGACCTGGATGTAGCCATCATTTGTCGGACTGGACTAGGCCAACAAATTGTAGCTATATCCAAGTTGACTGTTTACAATTTTATCTGATGATGGTGGAATGTCCATTATGATGTAATTTTTTGCAACTATATTACATAAAATTCTACTGAAACAAGTCGTAAATTATAAATGCCAGCATTTGTATTCACTATTTTATGCTTATGCTGCACCGATGCTCTGCTGGTGAGTCGGATCAGTGGTTACAAATTGGATTTGGTACTTGCATATCAACAGTATCCCGCCAGTACTTGAAGTCTACAATGTTGCTTTATTTCACTATGTGCTCTCTCTGTTCATACCTAGCCATTTTCTAGCATCTTACATGTTGATGTGCCTTGATTCTTAAGGAATTCATATAACCAAATATCACAACTGTCCAATGAATGGGAACATGAAACTGAGCAACAATCTTGTGAAAATTTTACAGCTTTAATAAAAGCATATTACTCTACCTTTTTGATATTTGAGTACTATTTTTCCCACTTTGTTTTGCCCTTACGTGCTCACCTCTGTGTGTGTGTATAGATACACACACACACACACACACACACACACACACACACACACACACACACACACACACACACACACACAACCATATTTATATTTATCAAATTATTGGACCAGGTTATGGAAGTCACAGAGAGAGAGAGTTATCAGTTGATTGTTAACTTAGATGAGATCCAGTTTGATTTTGTGCCGGAAAGAAATACTACTGATGCCATCTTCTTGATAAGACACTACATGAAAAGTATTTAGCTAGATAAGTTGCAGCATGTAACATTCAATGATCTGGTGAAAGTCTTCAATAGAGTCCTTTACTCTACACTCTGGTGGTCCCTGAGGAAGCTGGAAGTGGACAAGTGGCTTGTGAGTTTCATACAAACCTTGCACAGGGTGCTGTCAGCATGTGAAAGTTAACAATGAATACAGTAACAAATTTAGTGTGCAAGTAAGAGGTCTACTGGAGACCAGTACTTGGTCCTCTTCTAATTATCATTGTCATCCATGGGAACCATTATATGCTGATGACCCCATTCTTACAGCTGACCTATAGAAAAGAACGTTCATTCATGGAAGGAAAACGGACAGATCCCTGCTTCTATCAGGGAAATGGTCTTGCTCAATACACATACCAAATGCAGATTCCACCGCACCTTTTGTACAGTGGAAACACAGGAAGTTTAACACTAAGATGAGATATAGATGCTCTCAGTTACCCACAAGGATAGTAGATAGTCTCTATAACCTAGCTGAGCTAATTAACTGTGATGAAGGACAATTAAATAGTAATAGTAACCAGAGTAAGAACAGATTGGAGAAAGTTCAGGGTGCTATTATTTTTGTTGGCAATAAAAGGTTTTTAACTCTCAGAGTGAAAGGTAGATTGTATGGTGCTTGTACGCAAATGGTAATTCTATATAGTAGTGAGATGAAGGCCCTGAACACAGAGAACCTGATAGAAAGAAATGAAGCAAGTGTGCTCACTTTGACATGTAATGTCAATGTTCATGAATGATGAAATACAAATGAGCAAATGTGTTAAGAGAAAAACTGTTCAGAAGAAGAATCAAATGAAATGTACTTGTTTGGTCATGTGATGCATATGGATGAGGACAGTCGCATAAAGATGTGTCTATCACTTCCAGTACACAGAACCTACGGAAAGGACTCTGGATGAGGTGGGATGAAGTGGTGAAGGCTGACTTCATGATTTTGAGCAGCATGGAGATGACAGGACCAAGATGACTGGCAGTAGAGATGACAAAGGACTGATACAAAATGCACTGCTTGAGAAAACCTGCTCAGCAATGGTAGCACAGCATGACTGAAGTTCAGAAAGAACAAGGAGTATGTATAGTAATCCCTCCCCATATTGCAGTTCACCTATCACACACTCAGTACATTGCAGTTCACCTCTCACACACTCAGTACATTGCAGTTCACCTATCACACACTCAGTACATTGCAGTTCACCTATCACACACTCAGTACATTGCAGTTCACCTATCACACACTCAGTACATTGCAGTTCACCTATCACACACTCAGTACGTTGCAGTTCACCTATCACACACTCAGTACATTGCAGTTCACCTATCACACACTCAGTACATTGCAGTTCACCTATCACACACTCAGTACATTGCAGTTCACCTATAGCGCACTCAGTACATTGCAGATTTTTCTGGCAAATGTATGTAAATTTATATCATGGGGTTTCTGTGGCTAATAGGTATTTATATTTTTTTAGATTTTAATTATTTGTGTGGGAGGTTTTGGAACATAGCACCCATAATAGTTGAGGGATTATTGTACACAATTAAGATTATGAACACACGGATGCACAATATAAACATAACTGCCCCTTCTTCCCTCCCCCAGCATCCTTGTCAAATCTATTTTCCCCTCTCATCTAGACAACTGGATCCCAATCAGGCTCTTTGCCACCCATCTATCTATACTTACCCTCACTTTTTACTATTGTCTATCCCATCTCAGTTTTATCCATAACTCGGAGTCCCCCACTACACTCTTACAGCCTTGAACCTCACCATTCATCTTCTATTAGAATTTATTACAAACCATTTCACATCAGCATTTCTGTACTGCCCATATCCATGCTCTCTCTCTCTCTCTCTCTCTCTTCCCCTTCTCTGAGCTACTCCCAATTAACATCTACCCGTCCATCATTCTTACCATCCCTCAATTCATGTTTGCCATCAATCACCCTCACCTACTCTTCCTTCACCACTCACCACATTCATTTCCTCAATACATCTGACCATCACCTCACACCATGTTTATATCCATCCCTCACTCTCACACTTTCCCACCCCCACCAATTTGCCAGTCTTCACATTTTCTCCTATTTATTTTGCACACATCAGCCTTGTCACTGGATTTAATTCTCCCTGTGACACTATTTCAGCTATTCCCTCCATGTATTTAAAATGCAAAATAGTCAGCTATAAATGTCCTTCACAACAAACTTTTCCTACTCCTCTCATTATACAGGACCTTCCAAACACCTTGCATAAAGTGATCTTTTCATTTCCTATTCTCCGTCTCAAGCAAAGGATCTTTAATCTTGCAAATTACACGGTAACCTCACTAATGCTGGTGCAACAAAAAACACATGCACAACTAGTACACTCTGTAAAAGTATATGATATATATATATGTATAGTATGTAATCATTATTTTAATTCTTTTTCATTTTTTTTACTTGTTTCATTTAACTGCTGCTATGCTGAAGCACCGCCTTACAGAGTTTTAGTTGAACATATTGACCCCCAGGACTTATTCTTTGTAAGTCTAGTACTTATTCTATCAGTTTGTTTTGCTGAACTGCTAAGTTGCAGGGACATAAACACACCAACATTGGTCGTCAAGCAGTGATGGGGGGGGGGGACAAATACAGACACACACACAAAGATACATACATATACAACGAGCTTCTTTCAGTTTCCATCTACCAAATCCAATCGCAAGGCCTTGTTGGCCCAAGGCTATAACAGAAAATACTTGCCCAAGGTGCCACGCAGGGGGGCTGAACCTAGAACCATGTGGTTGGGAAGCAAGCTTCTTAACCACGCAGTCACACCTGTATTAGTATAGTATATAATTATCACCATTATTTTAATGTTTACTTTTCCATGGTTGCATGGGCCACACAAGACTATATTAGGGTGAACTTTCTGCAACTGAATATTCTCCCTGACACCAACTTCCACTTGTTTCTAAGCTAATGTGACAATCTCCCCAACTTGAACCATGAACAGCTGGGGCAGGATTACAAGGGTAACTGGAAATAAATCACACAACACGAATGAGCTGTTTGTTTACAAAGATTGTGCAACATGTCAAGACGTGTCCTGAAGCCCAGATATACTTTTATAGAGGACTACAAGCAAATGACATTGCTTGCGTGAAGAAAATGAGGCTTTGTTGACAAATATCAAACACTCACAAAGACAAGAGGAAATACAAACTCACTCACACATCTATAAATATATATATACATATGTGATGGGAGTTCTTCAGTTTCTGTTGACCAATCTCACTCACAAGGAATTGTGATATAGTAGAGGGCACAAGCTGAAAGTGATAAAGCAGTAGAACTAAACCCTTAACTATAAGATTCTGAAGTAGACTTCCTATCCACACAGCCATGACTGCACACACACACACACACACACACACACACACACACACACACATTTGAAGTGTAATATATGAAATCGTAGAATCATGTGGTTATCACAGAAAGCTCCTCTAACAGATATGGCGAGCAGACCATTTAGTAATCCAATTTAGAAAGCTATAATGCTGAGTTCTATGTAGCTAAAATGCAGATCTGATCAATGAAATTATTTCAAAGTGAGTATATAAACCATCAGAAGTCAGAAAGTAATAAGAGTCACCTCTTATTACTTAACCACTTAGGGTTACAACCATTTTGCAGCCTTCATTATATAATAAGAATTTCAGGGTGGAAGAATTGGTATAACCATGATACTTTAGTGATCTGATGAGCTAGCTTTCTCTATCTGCACCAATTGGTAAACATACAATTGCACTGCATAACAGGCACGTTAGTGCAGACATATAAAAATAATTTATTATACAAGGAAACTATTACCACATGATGAAGGCTGCAAAACAGCTGTAACCCTAAGGATTACAAGTGATTAAATATATTCACCTCTCATACATTGACATTTTATGGTTTGCATACACACACACACACACACACAATCATCATCATTTAAAGTATGTTTTCCGTGCTGGTATAAGATTCAATGAATCAGAGGACTGAATCATATTCCAACAAGTGCTTTTGCATGGCTTCTGCAATTGGATGCCCTTCCTAACATCAAAAACCTTTACAGCATGTACCAAGTACATTTTTCATGGTACCAGCATTGGTGAAGTCAACATGTATCTCATAAGGATAAGACACCCTTCAACTGAGTAGGACTCTAGTAGACAGAGAGGAGAGACAATGGCAAGGTATTAGGATGAGATCCCAAAGTACAAGAGGGTGAACAGAAACTGGTAGGAATAGTGGATAGTGGTCGCAGGTGTGTACAAGAAGAGTAAGTGGTAGTTAGATGCATTAAGAGTGGGGGAGAGTGAGGGATGACTAGAGATACGTAGGGATAGAAGAAGACTTAGAAAATAGTTCATAAGGGTAGAAGGATAACTGATGGTAACTACAAACTGGAGGGAAGGTAAGAGAGAGTAGGTAATGATTGGCACAACAAAAAGAGAATAGTAATAAAAGAACAACAGAATAGTAATAAAAGAAGTAGTAGATGGAGGACAAAAAAAAGGCTTTGGTCAGTCTGGGACTATAGTAGGAGACATTTGCTCAAGTGTCACACAGTGGGATTGAACAGGAGACAACACAGTTGGGAAACAAGACTTTTAACCACACAACCATGTCTGCTGTATGCAGTTGATTATGGCAAAGTAAAAAATTTTCATTAACCCAAGCAATACCAGATAGCTACTGCTGGTTATGTGTGTTTCAGCATTCTTTTTGTTTAACATGTAGGCTACACAAAGAGCTACACTGCTGATATGAATTTACATCCTTACTACCATCATTTCACTGTGGATCAAGCTTTAATCTCCAACACACAACTGAGCTGCTATGGTTAGACAGTAACTGAGCAACAAATCATAGGCAAATTCTTAAATTCACAGAACCATTCAAGTGTATTCTAGATCAGGCCTGGCCAACTCAAATTACATTATGGACCACTTTAATCACAGAAAGATTTTTGAGGGCTGCTTGTATATTGACAGATTTGAAAGCATTTTGCTTTCTCATGCTATCATTACAATAATGAATGAATGATCATTGATTTAACACAAAATATTATCGTTGCAAAAACAGTTGAATCTTTCTTTTTTATTTTTCATTTCAATCTCTAATTTTTGATAAAATCTTTTAAAACGTTTGTTTAAATAAACCCATTTCAAGAAAGTATTAACTGGACAGAAAGATAAAAGTCTGTGGGCTGTGGGCCTCAAGTTGGTCAGCCATGTTCTAGATCAATAACAGCCATAATAAGACTATAAAAGAAGCAAAATGGCCAGGTGAATATGTATTGGATTACAAGTTCAAATCTCCTTCAGATATTTTATCATGGTAGAAAGCAATTCTAAATACTTTAGTTCCACTTAGCTTTGAGGAATAAGCATCAAAGGAAAAGTTATCAGTGACAAAACTATCCTACCTAGCGCCAGACAATTTTTTTTTCTTTTAACTTTACAGAAACCGCCAGATCTATAGAGCTCTGCGGTTCTTGAAAGAATTATATCAGCTCCAAATTTATTTAAAATCTATAAGACTCACTGAGTAACATGTTAAAAATCAGCTGTGTATTAAAGATCAAAATACATATGTGCGTGTGATATATATATATATATATATATATATATATACCGGAGTAAGCGCATGAAATGTGCAACAAGGTGGAAAAAAGAGTACTCAAATACCAGAGGTAGAGTAATATGCTTTATTTAAAAGCAGCAGAAATATAACAAAAAAACCGTTTCTAACAAAACTGTCCGATGAACGGGAACATGAAACTCAGAGTAACGGTTTTTTTGTTATATTTCTGCTGCTTTTAAATAAAGTATATATATA
>NC_068996.1:39351075-39357949 GCF_001194135.2 Octopus bimaculoides | reverse complement strand
TATATATATATATATATATATATATATATACACACACACACACACACACACACACACATATTTTCGTGTGCAGATTTACATAAAAGGTAGCATGTGACCAACAGAATCAGCAGGAATAGGTAACGTTGCAAGAGGGTGATGAGAGAGTGAAGGATTGACATAAATATGGGGTAGATGTAGTCAAATGTGTACAGGGTATGAATGTAGTGAATGATGAACAAGAGCAGGTGTAATCAATGGTAAATAAGAGTTGGTGAGGGTGTTTAATAAGTATGGCATAGCTTAGAGGAGAGGAAGTGGTGACTGGCAATAGTTTTGTAGTAACAGGTTTTAATTTCATTAATTATAGCTGCAAATTAAAACAGTAAATAGGTGTGAAATGGCTGAATGGTGGAGTTAAAGGCTACAAGAATAGGGGTTAGAGTGTTGAATAGAACAGGGTTTATCTTGTACATGTAAAAATGATGGAGTGGATATATATATAATTTAACATCAGTGTTCCATGATAGCATGGGTGGGACATATATATATATATATATTATATTCAGTGTACAGACCTACAGGGGCAGAATGACAAAACACACAAGTACAATGTGCATACACATACATGTGTACTTACAAACAAACATATACCTCTCCCTCTCTCTACATATATATATATATACACACATGTAGACATGTACAGACACATATGTATTGAGATAAAGAAACCGAAATAAGACAGCTTATTTCTTATAGGGTATATTTAGATTTTAAAGTTAGATAATTTAAATCATTCAATAAATATATATATCAACAATAATCTGGAAAAAAAAATCCTCAATATTGTTTTTAAAAACACTGTAAACAAAGATTTTGAAAACAGCAATAAAAAAAATCATGCTTTGTAATTTTTTTCCATTTTAAGCACTGAACCAACTATTACTTGAATTTACTTATTTTCAATCTTTGAATGTAGGGCCTCATGGAGGAAATGGCTACTGACAGACCTTTGGCAATATGCCATATTAGAGAAGACCCGTCAAGCCAAGTGAAATCATAGCTGTGGCCAATGCTGGCACTTGAGCCAGTGGCATGTAGAACGCAGCTTTTGAGTGTTGGGCCTCATGGCAGCAAGGTGGCCAATGCCAGTGGCATGTGAAAAGCACCTTTTGAATGTTGGGCCTCACGAAGGCACTGATAAAAGACCAAGACCTTTGGCATTATGCTGTGCTTGAGAAGAAAACCCATCAAGCCAAGTGAAATAGCAGTCATGGCAGATACTGGTGTCATACAAATGGTACCTGTTCCAGTGGCACCTAAAAGCACCCATCACATTCTCAGAGTGGTTGGCATTAGGAAGGGCATCCAGACATAGAACACCATGCCAAATCTGACAGGAGTCTGGTACAGCCTTCCAGCTTGCCAGTCCTGGCCAAACCATCTAACTTATGCCAGCATGGACAATGGACGTTAAATAATAATGATGATGATGAATTTGCCCTTCAAAACAGTCCTTAATTTTTTACACTCATCTATCATTTATGTAAGTGTTTATATGCAATTGTGTGTGCGTGTGTGTGTTACTGTATCTATAAAATTTGAATACTAATGAGTAGTTATAATGATTTTGGCAAGTTTCACTGTGTTTGTTCATACTTTGATGCATGAATTATCCCATGTGGACAGCTGTGTTGTTCTCTTATTCTTTTACATGTGTGAGTCATTTGACTGCAGCCATGCTAGAGCACCACCTTAAAGGGTTTTAGTCAAAGAAATCAACCCTAGGACTTATTCTTTGTAAGCCTAGTACTTACTTTATAGGTCTCTTTTGCCAAAGAGCTAAGTTATAGGGAAGTCAACACACCAACATCAGTTGTCAAATGATGGTGGGGGGACAAACACAAACACACACATATATATATACATACATACATACATACACACACACACACACACACATATATATATATTAAAATTATTTTAAATATCGATCTTATCCTTATTTATATATATATATATATATACACACACACACACACACACACACACACATACATACAACAGGCTTCTTTCAGTTTTTGTTACAAGGCTTTGGTCAGCCGAGGTTACAGCGGAAGACACTTGCTCTACGTGCCACAGTGTATATACGTGTGCGTGTGTGTATAATATAATAAACAGGATTTAAATGAAAGCTATATGTTTCATGTTTCTGATCACAGAATAGTCAATTGAGCTTGTATAGCATGCCATGTACTATCAAGCAATCATTCAATACACACATATGTACATATTTGCACATACGTGTGTGCGTGCGTGCTTGCATATATGTATACATACAAAGAAAGAAAGAGTAAGAGGAAGACACACACACGCTACACAACCACATGGCTTCATGTTTGATTCCACAGTACCTTAGCCAATTGTCTCATACTTAAGCCATTCAGGTGACCATTCTTTTTTAATTCAATCTGATATGCAAAAACCTTTTACATCTGTGTGCGTGTGCACTTGTATATGTATACTTGACCCCACGTTTCTTTGCCGTGACATCAGGGTTGACCAGTTGTAACATTTATGCGCTAATCGTTGTTACCATCATGCTTGCAGGAGTGAGACAATTTGTTGAGACAATTTCCCTTCTTTTCTTCAAGTCTCACTCGTTTGCAGCAAGGTATTATTACCCCATGAATGACCAGAAACAAGGAACTTTGCTTGTATGGAAGTAACACACTTTATAACTATCCCATGCAGTGAAGACAAGGAGGCACAAACACATACACACATTACACACACACATACATACGCACACACACGTTCTGTTATCACACACACACACTCGCAGACTTTCGCACGCGCACCGATATTCATCTCCCTTTTTCACTCTCCTGTCTTAGAAAGAACTTTTCCCCCACCACCTCCTCTTCCGGCCTTATCACAATGTAACCTCATGGGCATCGGTACCATTTTCCTCTTTCTCCGTTCTTCCATTCTCCGAACTTTCCATCTTTCCGACGAAGGGCTACGCCCGAAACGTCATACACTCTCTCTTTCCTTTCCTGAGCGTCCAATAACACTATCCGTATCACGTCCTCACTTTGTTGTTTTTTTGAACTTATATATATATATATATATATATATATATATATATAATACATGAATAAAAAATAAAAAACACACACACACACACACACAAAGATGAGGTAAAAAAAAAAAATAATGTTTATTAGGTTAACACTCAGGAAAACTGGAGGAAGTCTAATGTTATGAGCTTATGTTCTACAGAGGGGAGGGATGAGGAGAAAGAAAACATAAAAAGAAAAGAACAAGCATGTCTCAATTAGACAGTCACGCATGCTGTATCTATGTATAATATATATATATATATAAATAAAGCAGATAAGTAACAAGGATGTCTAGGTAACAGTGCATTACGGCTGTTTCAAGTGGCTCCATTTAATCAATCAATGGAAACATTACATCAGTTTGAAATAAACCACTCTCCTCCATTCTCATATAGATTTCCAACCTACAGGATACTCCATTATAATTTTTTAACAAATTGATGTAATGTTTGCATTGATCAATTAAACGGAACTACTTGAAATGGCTGTAATGCAGTAATACCTGCCCATCCTTGTGACTTATTTGCTTTTTATTCATCTAACTTCAAGCTGCTATGAGGGCAATACTGGACTGACTTGGTGCCTCAACTGAAGTACCTAATTCAACTGAATCCTAATTACGTCTTATATCTATATATATATCTTCATTATCATCGTTTAACGTCCGCTTTCCATGCTCGCATGGGTTGGACGATTTGACTGAGGACTGGCGAACCAGATGGCTGCACCAGGCTCCAATCTGATCAGGCAGAGTTTCTACAGCTGGATGCCCTTCCTAACACCAACCACTCCGAGAGTGTAGTGGGTGCTTTTACATGCCACCAGCACAAGGGCCAGTCAGACGGTACTGGCAATGGCCACGCTCAAAATGGTGTTTTTTACGTGCCACCTGCACAGGAGCCAGTCCAGCAGCTTTGGCAACGGCCTCGCTCGTATGTTTTTTCACGTGCTACCGGCACAAGTGCCAGTAAGGCGACGCTGGTAACGATCACGCTCAAATGGTGCTATTTATGTGCCACCAGCATGGAAGCCAGACAGACAGTTGCTCTGGCAATGATCACGCTCCGACAGTGCTGTCAGCGCTCCACTGGCACAGGTGCCAGCCATCGAATTTGGTTCAATTACGATTTCGATTTCACTTGCCCCAACAGGTCTTTGCAAGCAGAGTTTAGTGTCCAATGAAGGAAAGGTTGGCATGGGTGCCAGTCGTCGAATTTGGTTCAATTTCAATTATTTATATAGATATATGAGAGAAACTGCAATAAAGTTTGTTCTAACCGAACATCCATGTTTAAGTGGGGATAAATATTACTGCTTGGTAGTAATACTGCCTCTGTCACTAATATACACACGATAACCTTCTTTCAGTTTCCATCAAACAAATTCTAGTGTAGAAGACACTTGACCAAGGTGCCAACCAGTGTGAACTGAATCCAAAGCAATACATGGCTATATTGTTAAGAAGCTAACTTCTTAACAACATAACAACTGCTGCACCTGTAGCCATGCCTACACTTATCACACAAGCGAAAATGTTCAGCAGCTAGGGATTCAAACATGAAAATAAGGGTTCATCATAGAAAAATGTCCCAAGGAACACCCAAAACAGCAAAAACAAAAACAGACTCTCATATATACACACACACACACACTGGCCTTTTGCACAGTTTCCATTATGATGTTCCATACGTAAAATATCAGTGAATCTGAGGCAATGAGAGAAAACATGCCAACGGTGTTGCAGAGTGGGATTGAACCCGGAACTACCTGTTTGCCTTTGCAAAGCAAACGTCTTAGCCACACAGGCAATTAGCGAATCTACTGAAGTAATATTATATTACAGGTAACTTATGTCAAGCCAAGAACAAAAGACAACAGTGTTTGAAGTCGGATTAAGGATCAAACTAAATACAAGATTGTCTCTAATTTATGAACAAAGCCAACAATTTTGATGGGGAGTGGGATTAGCTGAAACCATTGACACCCCCACCCCACCCCAGAGGGTATAAAAAGCTAAGCTGACCTCAGCAGATTTCAAAGCATACAGTGGTACTAGTAACATGGGAGGGGGGGGGGTCACAAGTGCTGTAACAGCACACTGCTGCATCTACCATGTTGGTAATTCCCAAACCCTAGCAGATGACATCTTTGCACCACTCACGGGTCTTTCTTTGGATAGTTGTTGCTGGTGAAGGTTTTACAAGGTCGGAGTGCAAACCTCTTTTAGTTGCCTTTAACGACACGCAGAGGAAATGTTGGGACTGTTCTTTGACACACCAATTCCCACACAGCATTAGAGCAATGTGAAATGAGGTGTTTTGCTCAAAGACTAACTTACTGCCCAGTTCAGGAATCAAACTCACAACCTTCCAATCATGAGTGCAACATCCTAACCACAAAGCCATGTGTCTTCATGTATAAGCATAAAGAACCAAAATGAAAAAGAAAAAAAAACATACTACGAGGCATGTTCTCTGTGATACTGTAGCACTTACTTCCTACAACAATAACTGCTCAAAAATAAAATAAAAGCATTTAATTTTGTTAAAGTCAGAAACTATAATTCTTAATTTGAAGAAATTCCATAAAGTGATCTAATTACATTGTCAACAAACAAGGAAATTTTTAAACTGGGGAATGGGGGAGATACAAATGCTGATTTTTACCAAGATAACTTGAAAAATCAATACCACTAAATTTTCTGGCATTTCTCAAGCCTTTCTTATAACTCTTTTACTTGTTTCAGTCATTTGAATGCGGCCATGCAGGAGCACTGCTTTTAGTCGAGCAAATCAACCCCAAGACTTATTCTTTGTAAGTCCAGTACTTATTCTATCAATCTCTTTTTGCCGAACCGCTAAGTTACGGGGACATAAACACACCAGCATCGGTTGTCAAGCGATGGTGGGGGGACAAACACACACACACACACACACACACACACACACACATATATATATATATATATATATACACGATGGGTTTCTTTCAGTTTCCATCTACCAAATTCACTTACAAGGCTTTGGTTGGCCTGAGGCTATAGAAGACACTTGCCAAAGGTGCCACACAGTGGGACTGAACCCGGAACCATGTGGTTGGTAAGCAAGCTATTTACCACACAGCCACTCCTGCACCTATTGAAAATTATTATATAATTACTCAAAACCCTCAAAAATTATCATATAATTACTCCTCAATTGTGTGTGTATGTGTTTTGACTAAAAATAAGGAATTTTAAATTCTTATATTGGAATTATGAACCTTATCTTTTTCGTTTCTTTCCTCTACGTGATTGTTTATATAATTAAAGTTCAAAGCTAAATATAAGTTACAGTAAGCAATGATTAACCTTAAGTTTGAGCATGGAATACGTTTGTGAATTTTCAAGTGAATCTGGTGATAAGAAAAAGAGATTAGACATGTTCATGAGATATACCAATATCTTTTTGTTCATAGACCTTTGGAGATGTGCTGTGCGTGAGAAGACCCGGCAAGCCAAGTAAGATCGTTGCCAGTGCCCCTGGACTGGCTCTTGTGCGGGTGGCACATGAGATGCACAATTTTGAGCGTGGCCGTTGCCAGTACCGCCTGACTGGCTCCCGTAGGATTTTCGAGTGAGATCATTGCCAGTGCCCCTGGACTGGCTTGTGCGGGTGGCACATAAAAGACACCATTTCAAGCGTGGCCGTTTTCATGCGGGTGACACGTAAAAGCACCCACTACACTCTCTGAGTGGTTGGCGTTAGGAAGGGTATCCAGCTGTAGAAACT
>NC_068996.1:39334285-39350358 GCF_001194135.2 Octopus bimaculoides | reverse complement strand
AAAAGAGACGATTTAGTTAAGTTGACGTGAAGTAGCCAACTAGATATGGCACTGGCTCACAATTTACAAGAGCATACCTACCATGTCTTGTTTCTTAAATCTAAGTAACTTCATGAATGGGAGAAAGGGATCCCCCCCCCACTCCCACCCCCGTATGTTGAACCCAACCGAGGCCAGCTATTCTAGTTGACAGCAGTATGACAGATAAGGCAATTAAGGATATGAAGACAAAGAAAAGTCTCTGGTCCATTTGGAATTACTGTTGAGATGCTTAAAATATCTGGCGGAGTAGGATACAGTCTAGTTACCCATATAGTTAATTAGTTATTCAGGAAGGTGTCGTCCCCAATGACTGGTGTAGCAGCATAATAATAGTCAGCTGCTACAAGGGTAAAGACAGAAGTAATTATGGAAGTATCAAATTATTGGACCACATCATAAAAGTTACGGAGAGAGTTACAACCCAATTAATCAGGAACAGAATTAGAGTAGATGAAATGCAGTTTGACTAGGGAGAAGTACTACTGACACTATCTTTTAGTCAAATAAATGCAGGAAAAGTATTCAGCTCAGAATAAACCACTGTAATTGATATCCATTGACCTAGAGAAATTCTTGCTCTGTGATATGTGGGCAATGAGGAAGCTAGAGATAGACAAATAGCTTGTCAAAGCTGTACAGGCCATGGACAGGGGTGTTGTCAGTAAGGTAAAAAAGTTAACCATAAGTACAGTGACAAATTTAGTGTACAGGTAGGCATTCATCAGGGCTCAGATTTCAGTCCTCTCCTATTCACCATTGTCCTCCTGATGATGATAATGAAATTTTAGACTAGCTGCCCTTCGGAACAACTATTACACCAAATGATCTCACTCTCATAGCAGAAGCAGTAACAGAGTTAGAAATTCCAGGTGTGGAGGCAAAACCTGGAACTGATGGGTTTTAGAGTTAAACTTAGCAAAGACTAAAGTTCTAGTAAACAAGAAAATAGACAAGACATTACATCCTTCAGGTGAATGGCCCTTCCAGTATGTAGCAATGGAGTAGACAAGAATTTCATATGGTATACCTAGTGTAAGCTATGGACATACAAGAGGCTCAGTGGAATTATAGGAAGGTTAATGGAGAAAGTGTTTGTGTGTGGAAGGTGCACAGGTGTCATCATAAAGACTACAGATACACGGGAAATTGATTTTCTCATATGTTCTGGAAGCTCTCTAGAGGTAATTGATGATTTCTGTTCCTTAGGTGACTTAATTAGCAGTGGAGATGAATGTCCTAAAAGTATAGTTGCTAAAATAAGATGAGGATGGAGAAAATTCAGAGAACTTTAATTTCAGTTGACAATAAAAAGCTTCTCCAAATAAAATGAAAATTATATAATGCTTGTGTACAAACTGCAATGTTACAAGGTAGTGAGATGTGGGGCCTAAATACAGAGAACATACAAAGACTAGAAAAAAATGAAGCATGTGTGCACTGTTGGATTGCAATATCAGCTCTCATGTAACAAAGTGCTAGTGTACTGAGAGGAAAGTTAGGCATTAGAGAAATTAGATTCAGCATGCAAGCGAGAAGACTTCACTGGTTTGGTCATGTAATGAATATGGATGAGGACAGTTGCATAAAGAAGTGTTAATTGCTTAAAGTAGACAGAACTTGTGGAAGATGGAGACACAGGAAGACATTGGATGAAGTATTAGAAGTAGGAGATTACTGGCATTTTGCTGTGGTCAAGAAAACCCAACCACCATAGCAGAAATTATACCCTAAAACCACTTCGGTAATGCCTGTATGTGTATGTGGGTGGTTGGTTAGTTGGTTGGTGGAGT
Source organism: Octopus bimaculoides (assembly GCF_001194135.2). Taxonomy (NCBI): domain Eukaryota; kingdom Metazoa; phylum Mollusca; class Cephalopoda; order Octopoda; family Octopodidae; genus Octopus; species Octopus bimaculoides. The sequence goes on along the minus strand of NC_068996.1, from coordinate 39,348,526 downwards.
TATCAAGCTTTTCTCCAATATCTCAGCCCCTAACACTTGTCTCTTCTCTGACTATGGTACTACTTAGCTACTGAAATCATCACCTGAGAGCAGAATAACAACATACTGTCCCCACTCCCTTTTAGTTACTACCCAAACACAACCACTTCCATTCCTCATTATCTTCCCCCTCCTTCCACTATTTCCACAAATCACTGGCTTTCTGCCTTTGCTCTCTTTCTCACCCTCCTCTGTTATACTCCGCCCTTAGCACCTCTTATCTGCTATTGCTCTCAATGCCCTCACACATCTAATGTAACCCCCATCCCACTCCATTCTGAGCCACTCCTACATCTCTCACTATATCACTAGCTACAGTCAAGTCAGATCTACCTCATCTCTAAACATCTCTCACACTTCCTCCTCTATCAGCCTTCTTTCCACTCACTCTGTCCAATCGGCTGTATCATTTCACCTAGCTGTCCGACATCTCTACCACCATTTCTCTCTCTCACCAACTGGGGTAGTTATATATCTCCTCTACAGCAAAACATCTATTTCTGTCCCTCTCATAGAGTTTAACGGCTCATCAAGCACAAAACCACCTCTCTCAATACCACTCCCTCTGAAGGTTGAAAGGTCTTCTGTCTTTCAAGTTATTTGGTGACCTTTCTGGTGCTGGTGCCACATAAAAAGCACCCAGTACATACTGTAAAGTGGTTGATATTAGGAAGAGCATCAAGCTGTAGAAACCATGCCGAAGCAGACAATAGAGCTTGGCGCAATCCTCCGGCTTACTAGCTCCTCTCAAACCATCCAACCCATGCCAGCATGGAAAACAGCCATTAACTGATGATATATTAGTTTGCCAAAAATTGCATACTTACAAACAGAAAAACTGAAAATCATGCCTTTCCCCAAGGCATTAACAACATAATTGAAATGAGATGGATTTAAATATAAATTGAAACTAAATTGCAATTTTAGCTATTAGAGAGTTTACCTCTCGTTTCACAGTACCTTCCACCTTTTCACCCTTTGGTTAACAGCCCACCTGGGACCACCCCATGTTCTATGACATGAATTTACTGTTTTAAAGAAGTCTAAATCATAATATTCCAACAAAATTTTATGCTAAATTGTTCCAGACTCCAGTTTAATAAAGAGAAGGTTATTTTACTAAATATTATTCTAAAAATTAATTGAAACAAAGGCAGTGTATTTTAACATAAATATGGTAACAAAAGGGTTAATTATTAAATTTAAGATGTAAAAAAAAAAAGTAAACAAATGTTACTTACCTCCAAGGGTTACATTTCCATGAAGAAACCGTCCTTGGTAAATCAACCTCAAAATATTTGTAGATGGCAAAACTTCATCTGCCCAATCTAAAATACATATAAAATAAGTTAGAAAAATATTCTGAAATGTATTAAATTTATAGCTGAAGAATAAATTTTAAAAAAAGGGGAAAATCAATAATGATTATTATTAAGAAATTATGAAACAACTGTATGTCACACAAGACAAAAATATCAATTCTTATTCCAGTTTTACTATATTACTACAGAAAAATATTCATTTCAAATAATTTGATATTGTGACTAGATATATGGTTGTAAAATAATTATTTCTTGCTGATACATAAATGAAAAGTTATGACTTTCATTAATTCTCTTAAAACAAACATTTGATGCAATACAGAGAACTAAAATACTGATTTCTTACAATGGCACAAGGCCATAAACTGGTGTGGTCTCGGAAAGGCCTATCCGACTGAACAGACCTGACACACACATTTCATTTTTTTGATTTCCTTGAAATGAAAGAGTCAAAAACCTCAACAAGATTGGAACTAAATATCCAGTACACATGTTTCAGTAGTCTCATTCTGTTTGAATGACATCATAATTTCAATATATAATAAAAATTTCTCTTAACTAAAATACTTGGCCGTAAAGCATTATGGCTATTTGATTCAATCCAACATCATGTAAATATTATTTTAGCAATTCTTAAAATATTTAAGATTTATGTAGTTGCTCATTCCATCACAAACAGCAAGCTCAAACTACCAAATGGAGTGGTAAGAGGCATCAAACTACAGGATTGTTATGCATATAAACCTGGTCATAACTGACTGTTTTATATACATAAGAGGTTGGTTGTTTGTTTTTTTAATACACAAGCATAAAATCAGACTGATACATGAAGAAATATCTACCAAGCGCATTCATTCTTTTCTGTTAATCAGTGGTGTATAATTAATCATTAATTGGAAATTTGGGTCTAAGTTTTAATAAGACCTAGGGAATAAATAATTGCTTCTCAACAAGCCAATGAGAGAGCCTTTATGTAGTTGCTCATTCTATTACAAACAGCAACCAGTACTACCTCAAAATATATTGCTATTTTTAAAAAGGACATATACTTTGGATAATGCGGTATTACATGACTTAATAGAAAGCAGGATGGTCATGACTGGACTAGATATGATCAAAGCTGGTTCAAGACTGACCTGGGTCTAAACAATAGCAATTTCTCAAAAAGCACCAAATTTTACATTTTTAAGAGGAGTATATTTTTAGCTTTCATAAATAGAAAGGAAACTGCTAAAGTTGATAATTGAAACTATGTGATATAGTCAGTGCACCAGCAGCTTACCTCTCACACAACAAAAACATTAATCTCAATAACAACAATAGCATAACTTACCTTCTGGCCAATTACTATAAACATATTCTGTAATGTCAGCAGCTGAATCATTAGGAGAAAATATAAACTCTTTTGTTTTCCCACTGACTAATATTAGTCGTATTGTGATCTGAAGACAAAAAAAGAAATGAGTATGTGTTAAGTGAGGTACAGTGAATTGCAACAGAGAATTTCTTGAAACATAAATTATACAGAATACTCCAAGCCAGTGGGTCTCAACCATTTTTTACCAATAGACCCCTTTGGTTTCTATTTTACTCTACTGGGCTTCCATAGCCATTCGGTATGTGAAAAAAGCTAGGTGAAATCTTAGTTGTAGTTAGTGTCAGTAACATGTAAAAGGCACCCATGCTGGTGGCACATAAAAGTCACCTGTGCCAGTGACATGGAAAAGGCACCCATGTTGGTGATGCATGAAAGGCACCCCCTACACTCTGTAATATGGTTGGCATTAGGAAGGGCATCCAGTAGTAGAAACCAAGCTGAAACAGACAGGAACCTGGTACAGCTTTCCAGCTTACTAGCTCGAGTTAAACCATCTTGCCCATGCCAGCATGGAAAACAGATATTAAATGATGATGATAATGACAATGAGAATGATTAAGATGATTACAAATTGTATTAAAAATTTTTTTTATATTTTGTGTATTGTAGAATAACCAATTTGTTGCCGATAAATTTTAACAAAATCTTATATGGACCTCCAAGGGCCATACAGACCCTCAGGGGCCATATGGATTCCCTAGCGTCATATGAACCCCAGTTGAAAAACACTGGACTAAGTGAGTTCAGCTCAAACAAAAAAAAAAGTATAATTTAGGAGAAACTTTAAAATTTATGAAAACAATGTATTAGTAACAAAAATATTTGAGGTTTCAAAATGATCACCAAAATTTTATTATGAGTGGGGGAATTTTTAAACAAGTATTAGTCAATTGAAAAAGTAACTGAATATGCAATCAACATGTAGAATCACATTGAGAGAAGTGGGCACCAATAAGTGGAAGTACCACGGTGAGGTTATACTACATGAAAACCTGAAAAATTTTGAACTTTACAGAGAAGTCAGAACGTTTGTTATGCAGAACTGTCCAAACAACTGTAGAAAAAAAAAAGAAAAAAAAATCACTGAAATAATGATCAAGATTATGAAGATCAAAAAGGTCATGTGTGTAACTAGCATGGAAAAGATTCAAGTTATCTGAGCCAGCATTGAGTGAATGTGTAAGTGTTTCATGTCTAGTCTTGTAAATTTGGATAATATCAATTGTTGGAATAGGTAATTTGAGGAGAGTTACAGCTACAGGCAAAAGAGTTGGGGTGGGGCTCACATTCTATTGTAGTCACACTGTATCTAAGTTTCTGATTAAAAAAAATAAAGTAAGGCATAGTAGCTGTGCTGTAAGAAGTTTGCTTCCCAACCACATGGTGCCAGGTTCAGTCCCACTACAAAGTACCTTAAATGCCTTCTACTATAGCCTTGGGCTGACCAAAGCCTTGTGAATGGATTTGGCAGACGGAAACAGAAAGAAGCTTGTTGTATATATACATACATGCATATATACATACTCACAGGCATGACTCAGTGGTTAAAAAGCTTTCTTCTCAACCACATAGTTTCAGGTTCAGTCCCACTGTGCAGCACTTTGGGCAAGTGTCTTCTACTATAGCCTCAGGCCAATCAAACCCTTTGGAGTGGATTTAGTAGACGGAAACTGAAAGAAGTCTGTCGTATATGTGTGTGTGTGTGTGTAACTACCACCACCACTCGACAACCAGTGTTGGTATGCTTACATCCATGTAACATAGCAATTCAGCAAAAGAGACCAATAGAATAAGTACCAGGCTTAAAAAAAAAAAAATTCTAGGCAGTGCCCCAGCATGGCCACAGTCTAAGTCTGATGACTGAAACAAGTAAAAGACAAAAGATAAAAGATAAGCATTTCATTAGGCTGCAGTGCCAAGTTCAACTGCACCAGAAGATAGAAGGTTGGAGAAGATCAAAGCTTTCTCACACTGAAGCAGAGTCCCTAATATTATTTACTATGTAACAACTAACACTTGAAAGTATACTAGAGTGGCACTGTCAGTTATAGCAACGAGGGTTTCAGTTGATCCAATGAATGGAACAACATGCATATGAAATTACTGTGCAAGAGGCTGAGCACTCCACAAACGTGAGTATCCTTAACGTAGTTCTCAGGGAGATTCAGCATGATGCAGAGTGCGACATGGCTTGCCCCTTTGAATTACTGGTACAACTCATTTTTGCCAGTTGAATGAACTGGAGCAATGTGAAATAAAATGCCTTGCTCATGGACATGCCATGCTACCAGGAATCAAACTCCCAACCTAACGATTGTGAGCTGATTACCCTAACCATTTAGCCGTGTACCTTCACACTTGATAGTAGCAATCATTCAACTTTAATAATTGTTTTGTCAAGTTAATACACTAGCTTTAATGTCATAATTTAAATTGAACATCTGAGAATTCTAAATCTTTAATATTTACCATTAACAGATTAATCAGGTTTACACAACTTTTTTTTTTAATTACATAATCCACAGTACATGATTATCTCCTAAATTAAGGGATTTTAGATTACTCAAACTCAGCTAAGCAAGGAGATAGTAGTATTAGCTGGCTGTAAAGCAATACTTACATGTTTTCTAAGAGTGAGTAATTTATTTAGGTTTTTAATTCTTTGATAGAAGTTTGCTCATGGGATGAGCAAGAACAATGTGTCTTAAGTGATAAAATGGCATAATCTGATACTTAAGTGGATGAGGCAGAGAGATAAACCAAGAGATAAGTGATTCAGTCATGAAATGAGATGTGACAAATGCAGATCTATCAAAAATCATTCTAGTACCAGAAACAAAAAAAGCAGTGCATATGATTTATAAGTAATTAAGTAATTATAACAATTCTTCATTATCAACAATAGACAAACAAAAAAATTTTTTTTTTTTTAATATACAAATATTTTCAAAATACCAGCCAGCAAACTGGTACAAAAGATATAAGTTTTATTTGTGAGTTTTCTTGAACATGGCTTGACTTTACTAGCAGATAAAAATGCACTCAGAAATTTTCACTAACTACTTATATAAAAATACTGTCTTTATAAAATGATTTCTTTAAAAGCTAATAATTTCTATGGGAGTTAGACAGGCAATAATGGATCCAAAAAAGACAAGAACTTGTTTTATGCTCATTTTTTTAAAGCGAATTGCAGCTGACCAAGACAAAGAAAATTCCAAATTTATATTTATCTTGTTTCTTGTGCTGTGTGCCAACAAAAGTGATATGATGATGGATGGAAATGGTTTAGCAACCAATAAATATGTCAAGGAGAGGTGTGTTCAATGCTGGATTTAGGATTGTTGGGACTCCAAACAATCTATACATTTAAAATAGAGGACATCCAGCTGATGACATTAAAAGAGTACATACATACACACAGATGTTAATAATTATCGATAGATTTTGATATCCTGTGTATCTAAAATAGATTCCTTATTTTTGTTTAAAATCCGTTTTGCCATTGCAATAGTGGTTGGATGCTTTTTCTAATGCCAACCACTTCACAGAGTGTGCTAAAAGCAGCCAGCACACTGTAAAGTGGTTGGCATTAGGAGAATCCAGTCATAAAAACCATGCCAAAGCAGGCTGGAGTCTGGTGCAGCTTCCCCCCACCCAGCTCCCCAGCTCTGGCCACACTATCCAGCTAATGCCAGCATGGACAACGGACATTAAATGATGCTGTAATTTGAGGATGTACATGTTTTAAGACAAGAACTATAGAATTACACAGTCCCTGTTGAAGAAAATTATTTCAAGTCTAGATACAAAGTGAAAAAAAAAAAATCATTGTTAAATAAACTTGATCTGACTTCAAAAATTAATAAAAAGACAAAACTAAGTATATATTTAATCTGACTAACTCAGAAGTTAAGTATCAACATCCTTTTTAGTTTATTACATACTTTACATTCACTCACAAAATCCGGTCGTAAAAAATACAGTATTAATTCAGGAATGAGAGTAAATCTATGTACCAGAATAGATAGATGAATGTCGAGGGGGTTTGGCCACATGAATAGGATGGATGAGGAGTGGATGGTTAGGAGGGTGATGAAGGCAGAAGTGGTAGGCAGCAGAACCAGAAGCGGACCTCAGTTTGTGTGGATGGATGGAATGAGGAAAGCTTCAGTGGTTAGGTGTTGAAGTGAGAGAGGCAAGAGAGTTTATAAATGATAGGAAAGCTTGGAGAGTGTTTGTGGCCAGATGAGTAAATTTGATGTTGCTCAAAGGGGTACGAAACCAGCATGATGTGGCAGGGGTAAACCAGCTTAAGTTGTCAGGGCCCTGTTGCTGATATTGGGGGTTGCATTCTATGCCTTGACCCGAGCATAGGACAGGGTTCACCTCTTTGAGATGGGAAATGAATGAAATGTCTGGTATGTATTTTGTTGTGGCTACCCCCTCTTATGGGGAAAAGGCCTTGGTGAGTAAAAATGTATTCTATCCCACCAGATTTTTAAATCTGGAATTTATGGATGCTTGGAAACTAAATGTTACCCATTTTTCCAAAGTAATATTCAGATAAGTTGTATCTATATCCAAAGATTGGATTGCGCAAAGTTGTTTACTATCTTACACACAGATCAAAACTATACAACAAAAAAAAAAAAAGATAAAAATGGAATCAATAAAATGATAAAATGTTTCAGTTTATATATTGCTACATACTTCTGTTTGCACACACACATATATATATATATATATATATATATATATACACACACTGCAGCAAGAACAAACTTCTTAAAACTTTATTTGTTCCAACCTGCTTATAGTAGGTAATAACACAAAAGAATTTCATCAGTGACTAATCAGTCAATATGTTGCCTAATATGTTAAAACTGTTTAATATAAAAATTTTAATTGAAATCTTAGAGGGAAATATTTCCAATTATTTTATTTAACAATTGACATTTTATTAAGCCATAAATATTGCATAATAAAAAAAACATTACTAGAACCTAAATGTCCGATGTTCAAAACACCCAAAAATTGCTCAAGAAATGCATAAAAGTAAAATGCTGGGAGTTTTAAAAAAATCCTCACTTAATAGTTGTTCTGTGACAAGTGATAAAACTGAGTATGTACGTCATCAAAATCAAGTTGAGCTAGAAATAAAAAGAGCAATTATGTGTCAATTTTATACAACAGGTGCACTCTTACAGCCAAAGATGGAAGTGTTTCAATGGACACATTTTACAAAAACTCAACAAAAATAAATTTTATTTGAAAGTTTCCAGAAGAAATATTTACAGAGACATAATTCTGTCCATGACAATTGTTGAGACAAGAGACCAAGACAAGCTAAATGTGTAAGATGTAATGACAAGTAACACAGAATCTCAATTTATCAAAACTGAAAAATTCATAGTCTGTTTTGGAGTGGTAGTGGTGAATGGTAGGGAAAAATTCTTACTAGACCAAAACAAGTAAATGATTCAAAATAGTTTATTGTCATAGTGCGTTTTTATTTCTCATCAACATCATTAAAAATAATCAGTTAACTTATTAAGCTAGCATTGTTGGAAGCAAGACATTGATTTACAAAAGGAATGAGTCATTTACAAAAAAAAAGTAAGAAAGTTTTCAAGGGAAAAGTTGATGAATGTGGGTAAATATGTGATTGTTCTACAAGAGTCAAACAATTAAAATATAAGATGCAATATTCCTTAACACACAATCTCTGACATTCGAAACCATTTAGAAAACAAAATAAAGTTAGTGTATGGTATAAGATTCACTTATTTTTAAGCATTATTGGTTTTTGTAATTTCTATTATTGCTAGTTTCAGTTTAAATTGCAGCACTTTTCTGAAAAGATTACCTTAACCCTTTAACATTTAAACTAGCTATATCCAGCCCAAATATTCTCTTTGTTTTATGATCACAGCCAAATCTGGCCTCTCACACCCACCCTACAATGTCATTCTAAAAATAAACAACCACATCATCAAAATCTTGAAGCTACAAAATAATGCATAATTAGTTTAAAACTATGCGAATGAGTCTTACATCTAACAGAAAAATCTGAATACTAAAGGGTTAAAGAAAAGCCCACACTTATAGATGTGTATGTGGTTGCTCTTCAACCACATGGTTCAGTCCCACTGCATGGCACCTTGGACAACTGTATTCTACTATCACCTAGGGCCGAAGTAGGCGGAAACTGAAAAAAGCCCATCATGTATATATGTGTGTGTGTGTGTGTCCCCACCATTGCTTGACAACTGTTGGGGAGTTTACATCCCCATAACTTAGCAGTTTGGGAAAAGAGGCCAATAGAATAAGTCCTAGGCTTACAAAGGACAAGTCCTGGAGTTGATTTCATTGACTAAAACCTTTTAAGGCAGTGCTCCAGTATGGCCACAGTCAAATGACTGAAACATATAAAAGAATAACAGAATATATAAATATATATATATATATATATATATATATATATATCATTTTGTTATATTTCATTGCCCCAAAATAGTGGTACACAGATGCATCAAGTACTTTGGATTGAAAAAAAGTGTATGAGGGAAAAATCAAGATGCCAACTGTTAGAAGTGTATATAGAATGATAATATCACACTTAGCAGTAATGAAAAGAAGGTGGCCTACGAGATATGAGTTGTTGAGTGAAGAGAATGCATGGAAGAAAAAGGGTCTACTGTAAGTAAAACTCACAAGGAATTAGCTATCCAAGTTGTCAACAGTGTAGTCACAAGTGCAATTTTAAGATATATGTAGGAAGTTGATCCATGGGGGAGAGTTGTTGACTGTTTAAAATATCTGTCAAAATAGGGCACATGCTAGTCATTCACACAACCAATTAGATAGAACAGGAAAGTATCATACCCAATGACTGGCACAGCAGCATGATTGTCAACTGCTATAAGGGTGAAAGAGATGCATTAGAGAGACAGAGACAATTATAGAGGCATCAAATTATTAGACTAGTCTAAGTAAATCATGGTAATACTGACACAGCATAAACTTAGATGAAATGATGTTTAGATTTGTATCAGCAAGATGTACTACCAATGCCATCTTCCAAGTACAGAGGTACTTCACTAGGAATATGCTCCTATACTTAGCATTCATCAATTTGAGACAGCTTTTGACAGTGTACTAGGCTCTGTAATCTGATGGTTACCAAGGAACTAAGGGTAGATTACAACCTGTCCAACTTAGGCCAGATGGCTACATATAAGTGGCAGTTAGAAGGAGTTTTTCAAAAGCTGAGAAACTGCATATTAATAAATTGAGATGTCAACTTGGCGAGTAGACATGTGTAGATTGCCAATGAAGTCGTCGTTTCATGCATTTTAATTTACATATTAAAATACTTCTTTTTTGTAACTCCAAGTTTCCAGCATACACAGTCTGTTTTGAAAGAGAGGGAGACAATTTCCAGATAGATGCAATACTGTTTTTGATCTAATTCCAGCCCAACATGGATAAATTTTTCACCTTGACAAAATGCCAAAATAATTTCCATAGAAATACAGATATAAAACTGGCAGTTACCACTTCTGTCCTGGAGATTTAATATATTTTTCTGGATTAAAAATTTTATCATCATCATCGTCGTCATTTAATGTCCATTTTCCATGCTGGTATGGGTTGGACAGTTTGAGTGGAAGTGACAAGACAAAGGCCTGCACCAGGTTCCAGTCATCTATCTCAGCCTGATTTCTACAGCTGGATGTCCTGCCTAATGCCAACCACTTTACAGAGTGTACCGAGTGTTTATAATGTAGCATTGACATGGGTGCTTATTATGTAACACTGGTATGGGTACCTTTTTATATGACACCAACATGGTTGTTTTTTCACATGGCACCAGCACCTGTGGGTCACCAGTAGGACAAGGAAGCTCAGGAGAACGAAAGAACAATGGCTATGGGGTTAAAAAGTCTGTTTCACAACTACATGATCACAGGTTCACTCCAACTACAATAGCGCAAGGGTTTATGAGTGGAATTAGAATATGGAAAGCCATTGCATATGTATACAAATATTATTTACACTTCTTCACATGAGAACATCTGAGTAAAAACAAAAAGCTGATAACATTTGATATTCCCTGTAAACGATTTATCTTGTAGTCATTTGGTGGAATAAAAAAAAAACAGTCCGCTACTTGAAAATGAATAATGATTGGTGACTGTAAGAAGTCAGTTATAAAATATTGCTTCAAATAAGTATTTACTCAACTCATGCCAGTACAGAAAAATAAACTTATGAAATATAAATACGAAATGTTCCCACTGGACAACTTGAAGGTTATGGATTAAATTTGTGGCTGGTGCAAGGTTCCAGTCAGACTGAAGGTGATGTGATGGTGGAATAGTGAGGTAGACAGAGACAAATGCTCTGTTTCATTCACCTTGTGTCTTGAAGGTATGCGCTGGTGCCTCATCACATTCAGCTTTCTCATTACCCCAGCTCCACCCAATTTAGACCCAGCCTTGTATAATGCAGGGTAGCCATGAAGAGTCTTCATGACAACAAACCTGTTATTGTACTTTTTACCATACTTTTAACCTTTCAACTCCTTACCTAAAGCCACTTCCTTTTCTGCATCAAGATATTTTAGTATTGCAAGTTACAGGGTAACCTCATAATTTCTGATGCCATAAAAAAGCAGTCAGCATTTGGAAAGCATCGAGCCATGGAAACTAGGTCAAAACTAAGATGGTGAAGTAGATAGGGTCATCCGACTTGTTGGATCTTGTCAAATTATTCAAACCATGCCAGCATAGAAAGTAGATGTGAAATAATGACGTGTACATATATACACACATAATATACACAGACACATGTACATATCTACACACACACACACACACACACACATAAAGGCACAAGAACTAGTAGTTAGAGCAGTGGACTCGCAAATTATTAACACATGGTTTCAATCCCAAGACTGGGCAGCATGTAGTTCATTTCCCATTACTCCACTCATGCATGAATGAATACAAATAGTAGCAGGTAGTGTCATATTCTCAATTGCTTATGTGCCGTGGAAACTGGAATAAGCTGGGCACAATGAATTTGTATGGTCATGACAGACCCAAGACACACACACGTGTGTGTGTGTGTGTGTGTGTGTGTGTGTGTGTGTGTGTGTGTGCATACAAAAGTTATGATGTTTACAAAGTAAATATGCCTGCAAACAATGTCATGTGTTTCTCTAAATACAAGAAGACCTGCGTATTGAAAATGAAGAAGTGCTTACTTCAAAAATGGGTTATGGGTCGGTGACAAGAAAAGCATCTGGCTGTAAACTACTACTTCAATAAATGTTCACCCGACCCATACCTGCATAGAAAAGCAGACATAGATAAATGAACAAATGACACAAACACACATACACTGCCTTGCCTCCTTGATGGAATTGTAAAGACATCAGTGCAACAAGCATATGTTCAGCATTTTAGAGCCGAAGGCCTGTCCCTCACCAGGTCTTACCATAATTGATTTCTTCCAGAAGAGAGGAAGACTGAGCAAGAGGAATAAAAAAGAATCACCTCAGTAGAGGGCTGCTACTTTGATCACAGTGGGATGTGAACTAAAAGTCCAGGGACCTGGAATGACTACAAGGCAACTTAACTTAACTGCCAGTTGGCCACTTACATCTGTGTGCATCATACACACACACACACTTGTATATATGTATATACATTTGTATGAATACGCATGCTCTACTTGTTTTCATTTAAGTAGCTATATACATATGCTCATTTATATGCAGTCCAATCACTGATAGCAAATAAAATTCAAACTTCCGCATTATCAGGTGACATTTTTAATGTTTTCTGGGCCAAAAGTTTTCCTCCAGAAATTTCATGTAACTTTCTAACTAAACCAGTTTGACAAGTACCTTGGCACAAAACTCGAGTCTCTGAAGCAGCTTTAATATATATATATATGAGTGTGTGTGTGTATATATATTGTACATACATACACACACACTAATATAAATGTTAATGTCCATATATACTGTTGATACATGGATATGCTATTCTCAACTATAACTTGGTGTCATTATTAAAACACACACACCTATAAATATATATGTGAGTACATATATATATATAAATATATATATATATATACTCACATATACACACACACAATTCTGGCCAAAAGTGTGAAAATACACTCTTAAAAAGGTTACATACTGTAACTGATGACGATGTAGATTTAAAAGAAGGAGGGCATTTTATGTAAACAGATAACTCGAGAACTATTTACATAAACTAAAAATATGTGTTATACTTCTTACATGATGCAATATCCCCATGCTGCCATTTCAATAGCATTACCTTCAGCCGGGTTTTCAAAGAAATTTTCATGGTAATATGGGGGTTATCTCCTGGGTCAAAATCAGCAGCAGCTTATCTTTTAAATTCAAAATTGATAAAACATTAACTTGCTAATATCTTTTTTGTATCACACACACACACACACACACACACAGACAGAGGCAAAGAAATGAAAAAATAGCATTCAACACATTTAGTTTGAGATACATGTAATTAATAACTGTTTGACACAGTTGCATATGACTTAGATGTGGTTGAACTGTTATATATATAATTTAATTTATATAAGGGCATTACTATACAATAATGCCTCACGCTTAGAGGGACTTCATAAGTCAAAACTACCAAAATAAGCACATTTTTACCGATCGCGAGGGAATGTAACTTTCAAAGCTAACCTCCTAAAAACTTTTAACCTAACGGCAAACCACTGGTTTCATAATATATATATGTATATATATATAGTTCAAAACAGTTTGATTTGGGATTTGTGTAACTTAAAGTTTCAAAGCCCCTAACGAGAGCCTTTCCTCAGGCCAGTGGAAATCCAAATGAATGGGGAGGTGCAGGAAGTCCAAAATGGCTACCAGCACAGAGGCTGCAATTGTTCAAAGAAGATCAAGTGATGACACAGTTTTTGTAAGCAAGCGACAGCAGATACTTGAGAAAAGGAGTTTGGCTGCATGGTTGGACAGGAAATTGGTGGCATCAGCGCATTTGGGTGAGGGTCGAAGGAGCATGTGTGCATAGGAGCTTGTATGCGCAAGTGTGTGTAGATGAGAGATTGTGGTTGTATGTGCGCAGAACACTTCCGCCAGAAGCAGGAATAAGGATTCCTGCTTCTATATACAGGATGCACGTGCAAAAGCACTCACACACACACACATATAATGTGGGCAAAAAACGTCATAACATGTATTTAAGAGCTCGTTGTTGGCCTACCAGATGTTATCCTATTGTAGGATTCATTCCAGGGCTGGATACATACTGGAGCTCCTCTCATTATCTTCCATCCTCAGGTTATGTTATTCTTAAATACATACATTATATATATATATATATATATATATATATATATATATATACACACACACACACACACACAAACAACACAATATAACAGATGTATATACATCAG
>NC_068996.1:39328709-39334188 GCF_001194135.2 Octopus bimaculoides | reverse complement strand
TAAGTTTAAAATAATAATGAAGATAAAATTAGTACATATTTAACCGGTGTAATAGTTAAAGCTATACTATTTAAAGCTAAAGACGTTTATTTAATTATGATTAAAGATCAATTGAATAATAGAAAAATACAAGATTATTTATTTCTACAAACGTAATAATAAAAAATATGAATGAAAAAATATATATATATATATATACACACACACACACACACAAACAACACAATATAACAGATGTATATACATCAGCTAGTACTTAGTACTTAAAACACTACACACACATATGCAAACACACAATTCATCTCACTCCCACATCTCCTGTCTTGGAATACAAATCTTGGGCAACTTATTTGGTCACTAAATGGCTACCATATAAACTAACCAACACTATTTAGCCAGGATTTTTCTCTTTAGTTATTTCTACCTTCTTTTCTCTTTCCATTTTACATCCATATTCTGAAGAAGTACAATGTTTGAAACATTGAACATATTCTTCCCATTTCTCCGAGCACCAACTTTAATAATTCTGATTGTAAATTTACCTTGTCTTCTCGTCTTTCTTGCCCCTCATCCTCTCTATATATACACATACATCAATACAGTCACAGATGGACGAAGTAAACAAACAAATTTTGTGACAAAAATCAAGAAAACACAAGACAGCTTGCATCTGACTATGGACATTCAAAGCTACATTTTTCAATGTAAGATTAATATAATAGACACCTAATAATCATCGTTATCTTCCCTCTTATAATCGTCATCATAGTCATTGTTTATGTCATTATTGTTAGCTTCAATACTGTCTTAGTAATGTCTATATTCCATATTGACAATGGTTGGAAAAGATCTGCTACAAAATCATCATCATTATCACCATTATTATTATTATTGAGTGAGAAAGGTGGCATTCTGGCAGACTCGTTAGCACACTGGGCTAAAAATGCTTAGCAGTATTTCGCCTGGTGTTACATTCTGAGTTCAAATTCCGCTAAGGTCGACTTTACCTTTCATCCTTTCGGAGTCGATAAATTAAGTACCAGTGGAACACTGGAGTCAATGTAATCAAAACATCCCCCCTCCTCCACCAAAAAAAAAATGGCTGCCCTTGTTGCAAAATTTGAAACCATTAGCATTGAGGAGTGAGAGAGCAGTGCATGCCATCAAAGTTTATTATTATTATTATTATTATTATTATTAAGGTGGTGAGCTGGCAGAATCGTTAGCACGCCAGGTAAAATGTTCAGCAATATTTCGTCTGCCTTGACAAAACAATGTACATGATAGCACTTCCATTATTATTATTATTATTATTATTATTACTACTAAGCCAGCAAACTGGCAGAATTAATAGAGCGTTAGAAAAAATGCTTTGCAACATTTGTTCCAGTTCTTCACGTTCTTTACATTGTAAGTTCAAATCCAGCTAAGGTCAACATTGCATTTTGTCCCTTCAGAGATTGATAAAATAGAGCATGAATAAAGCAGTGGGGTTTTACAGTATCACCAAAGTCAATTCTTCAGAACTGGCTAATCCTCACCTAAACCAGAAATAATTATTATTATTATCATCATTATTACTGACCAATAACTATGATATGCTGTTCGATATGGTGATATGCATATGATATGCTGTTTCAAATATGGTTCCTCCAAACAAGATGGTCAGGAACATTGACAAGATAAATGAAAATATGCAAACACATGCTTAAATATCAGGAACAACTGTGAGGTACAGTTATTTGATGAAACCTCTTAATTTAGTAATGGAAATTGGTGCAGTGTCTAAATTTTATGCAGTTACTTGGTGCAACATTTCAATTGGTTTCAGTGTCTTAATTTGGGCCAGTGTTTCATTTTGGTACAACACATCTTGTTTAGTTCATTTTTAATGTTGGAACTCAAAAGTAGATAAAGCTATAAATAATGGCGTGTTTTAGTATCTTCATTTAGTGCAGGCAGTTGTTTGCTGCAATATTTCAATTAAGTATAGTGTCTCATTTGTTCAGTTACTTGGTGCAATGTTTTCAGCATGCTATTAACTACCCTCACTTTCTTTTTCACTTTTGGTGTGATGGTGAAAAATTTTGCATTTTCTTAATTTTCCTCACACTCATTCTCTCTCTCTCACACACACACACACAGATATATATATATGTATATATATGTATATATGTATGCATGTATTTATACGTACACAATCACACGTCTGTGTGTGTGTAGGTGTGGAAGAACGAATGAGAGACAGAGAGAACTCACATCTTCCTGTAGATGACTGAAAAGGAAGCAGATATCCCTTCCTCTCAAAGCATTAGACATTTAATCATCTGTTCATAGATATCTTTAACAAAGAAAACTTTGGTTAATTACTTCTTGATCAATCACAATGCATACGTGCTGTAATTTTGTAAAATTGCATTAAAATTTTAAAACAGCTTCTTTTCTTCAGACACACGGAATAGCTGTGTGGTTAAGCCTGCTTCCCAACCACATGGCTCCATGATGAGCTCTGTTGAGCAGCACTGTGGGCAAGTGTCTTCTATTATAAGCCTACGTCAACCAAAGCCTTGTGAGTGAATTTGGTAGGTAATCATTTACACACACACACACACACACACAATTACATCTATGTGTGTGTATTGGTTTGTTTGTGTACCTGTAATTTAGTGGTGCAGAGGAAGAGACTGATAGCGTAAAAGATGTACTGGGATTGATTTCTCGACTTAACCCTTCAAGGCAGTGCTCCAGCATGGCCACAGCCCAAAGAATGAAACTGATAAAAGATACATAAATGAAAGTATAACATACAGCAATGGTTGAATCAAGGATAAGATTAATGATGACTATGTTTGTATGAGTACTTGCGTGCATGTGCATGCACGTGTGTATGTGTGTGTGTGTGTGTGTTTATCCCAGCATGTCATAAAAGAACTAAAAGGATTGATGTCAGGAAAGGCATTTGGTCGTAAAACATTTACTCCAAAAAAGTTCCATCCAACCCATGACAGCATGGAAAAGCAGACACAAAAACAATGATGACAATGGACAAACTAAACAATTGAAAAACAAAATAGATCCAAACACCACCAAAAAGCAGGATGTGTTAAGCTGTGTTTTGTAACTAGGTATAATTATTTTAGTTATGGAAAATTGAAGATGTCTGAAGTAAGGTTTTATAGAAATTTGATGATATCCAAGAATCGACAAGCTAAACAAAAACAAATAAAAAAAAGATAAAGCAAAGTCTTGCATTGTAATTCTACGGTATAACCATTTCTGCTGTTGAAATTAAAAACAGGTCTGGTCAATGAACCAATTTAGTGTATGTGTATATGCCCACGTGTTTAATCCAACCTTACTAGTCCATAATTCTTTAATCTATATTCTTTTTGTCAGACTAATGATTATGGATTAAATGTTTAGTCACTCTCAGACTCATCATTGAGTTCTGCATTCTAAGTGTCCAGATAGCTCTGAACTTGTCCACCCGATCGTGGGGTGGTTTGGTGTTAGGAAGGGCCAGCTCCTGACAAACCGTTCAACCCATGCTGGTGTGGAAAGTTGACATTAAATGATGATGATTTTATATATATATATATATATATATATATATATGTAAGGAACGACCGTGTGTACTCAAAAAAGGGAGAAATGGTGACGAATGGAAAAACAGAGGACTCCTTTTATTTAAACGTGTTGTGACTTGAAGATTTGGCTGCTATTTCTAGCACAGAGCGATCAAAATGTGAGAGAGAACAAGAAAAAGTTTTCTCTTTCCTTCTTGCTTAAATGAAAAAATTGGTTTGTAATCATGTTCACAACATGAAAGAGCTTTTTCTTCACTATTTCCTAGATTTCATTTATACATACACAGGTAAGAATACGTTTCTTTCCATAATTGACTGAACACTGAAAGTAGTTTTTATAGAAGGTAAGCTCCCTGCACGACATGGTCTATTCATTAAATTGTATGACCCAATTTCAGGCTCTAGCTAAAGCCGTTTCAACTTATACTCACATGACAAACAAAATGGAAGGAAGTTGAGATAGACAACAAATAATTTTAAGCGATATAGAGTCAATAATTTTGTTTGTATTCAACATTCCAAAGTCTGAAGTAAGAAAAGCACCACAAATACAAAATTCCTGAAAGCACTGGGAAAGGTTTAAACAAAAAAAAAAAAAAGGTGAATTCTGTATGTGAGCATAAAACTAACACGTAAAAAGTGAAAGTGGTGTGTAGCTATGTTTTATGTGGTTGACATATTTACGATTTGCTTTGATGAAAAGCAAAACATTTCCAAAGTTAAATTGTTTGTTACATGTGATGCAATACTGGACTAACATCAGATTTATATAAAATTACTTTCACTATGTATAAGCTGTATTATGAGATATAAATAAATATTTATTTAGACCATGCCCTCATGCTTAAATTGCATTTTATAAATGCAAATATAGAATAAGTCAGAAGATTGTGTGTAAAAATTTATATATATAAACAGACATACATATGTTAAAATATGCATGTGTGTGCACACACACACAGACTATGTGCCTGCATGCCAAATATGTAGAAGCATTTTCCTTTTGAACTTAAATGACTAATTTCATGAGCCAAAGAAAAAACCCAACAATCATGCAAAAGTTTTTCAAGTTATAAAGTTAGACATTTTCTCGTTCAGAGAGAAAAGGAATATTTTTTTAAACTTCTAAGCATAATTACAATCTACACCTTAAAACTGCCCCCAAAAAGTAACACTAAAAAATAGTCTTTAAAAAAATTTGCCTTATTAAGAAACCAAGCCAGCGAGGGGTGTGCAAATAAACTGCAGGTATATCCCAAAATGTATTGCTGGAAATTTTATTAAAAAAAGTATGCATTATTAAGAAAGCTATGACGAAATGAAGATAGTGAAAACACTAAGCTATTGTCATGACATGTATATATGTGTATTGTCTGTGTGTGAAGGCATGTGACCTAATGGTTAGTGTGTTGCACTCACAATCACTAGGTTGTGGGTTCAATCCTGGACTGGGTGCTGTGTTGTGTTTTTGAGCAAAAACACTATTTCATATTGCTCTGCAGGTGGGAGAGTGACAGAACTGTTGATGTTCCAGCAGAAATGCTTCACAGTATATCTTCCAGTTCTCTACATACTGAGTTCAAATCCCACCTGTCTGGAGAAGGCAATGGGGAAACCATTCTAGTATTCATCCCAAATCTAGTCATGGTATTTTCCAAGTTCTTGTAATGTACTTAACTGTGGAAGGGTATGGCAGGTTGTAAAGTGGGTGCTGTAGGTTCACATGCACAGGACCTGTTCAAGGGTAGACCATCACTAGACATACATACATACATACATACATACATACATACATACATACATACATACATACATACATACATACATACATACATACATACATACATACATACATACATACATACATACATACATACATACATACATACATA
>NC_068996.1:39319565-39328195 GCF_001194135.2 Octopus bimaculoides | reverse complement strand
TGTATTTAATATAGTGAAGGTGCATGGCTCAGTAGCTAGAGAATTGGGTTCACAATTACTAGATAGTGAGTTTGATTCCCAGACCAGGCTATGTGTCATGTTCTTGAGCAAGACTCTTTATTTCACATTGTTCCAGTTCACTCAGCTGTAGAAATGAGTTGCGACATCACAGGTACCAAGTTGCATCAGCCTTTGCCTTTCCACTGGATGACATCAGTGACATGGAGAAGGGGGGCCAGTATGCATGGGTAACTGCTGGTCTTCCATAAACAATCTTGCCTGGACTTGTGCCTCGGAGGGGAACTTTCTAGGTGCAATCCCATAGTCATTCATGACTGAAAGGGGTCCTTTTCTATATACAGAAGCACAGATGTACATATACATGATCACACTACAGAGGTAGGCAGCATTATATTGGTGCTAAATATGTAGAACATTCTCGTCTTGTTGAATATAAATGACTTAACATATGTTATTATATGGTTATGTAACACGAAAGTAGGGAATAAAAGATTACTTAGAAATGAAGGTGGGAACAATGCTTTCATTACTGCATACTATATAATTGTTCATTAAAGCTTTCATTAACATACCTTCAGTTTGTATCTCTACAAAATTTTTTTGAAGAAAAAAGATGCAACAACCTTGAGCAAGTTATTCAATGGATAGTGTTACTCACTTTGCTAATTATGTGCAAAATATTTTTTTCAGCTTGTGTGTTTGAGTGTGTGTGTGTGTGTGTGTCTCGGTATATATATATATACATACAAATATATGAAGGTGTTATGTGTGTGTGCATATATGAGTGTGCATGTATGCATGTGTGTTTATACACACAGAGGAAGAAAACCATATACATAATGCTTTCATTGAAAATAGAATTCAAAAGACTTTATATACAATATCTATCAACAGTTGAAATGGTCACAGGTTGTCAAACTAAAAGTTGCATTACAAAGTACAATAGAATTTTAAGTTTAGGGTGAGGGTTAGAGATTAAGGCTTTAGGATTTAGTTGCAGACTGGAATTTAGAGTTTAGAATAAGGAATATGGTTAAGGTTATAGTTTCAAGATAGTTGATAAGGATTTAGGTTTATGACTAAAATTAACCCCTTAGCATTTAAACCAGCCATATCCAGCCAAAATATTCTATTTGCTTTATGTTCAAATAGGACAGATCTGATCTCTCACACCTATCCTACAATGTCATTCTACAAATAAACAATCACATCAGTGAAATCTCAAAGCTATGAGATAATGCATGATTATTAAGTCAAAACAATGTGAATACATAAGTGTTACATTTGAAAGAGCAACCTGAATGCTAAAGGGTTAAGGAACCAGGTCGTTATAGATAGAAAGCTGAAATTGTGTTAAGTCTTTGTGCATATGCAAAGACCAAAATGAATTTCTAAGTGTTTTATATATCTTGTAAAACATAAAGAGGATACAGAATCAGCAAGGATACAAAGGAAATTGCAATTCTTCAAAATAAATATTTTTAAAATTTGATAAAAAAAAAAAAATTTTTTTTTGCCCCTTCCTTTTCTCCATTTCAGCACACAAAATCAACTGCAATTTTCCATTTTATGATTATTTTTGTATTTTTTGCTTCTGTATCTCACATGTTTTAAACATGTGAGAATACCATGTGGAGTAAGTAGAAATTTTTCCAGAAATCCCAATTTTTTAATTCTCATTCTTAAATGTGTATGATTTCATAAACTTTGTGTGTATGTGTGTATACAACAGACAGACAATGGTTTTCTAGCTAAAGCACCTCTACTATACCATCTCAACATCTATTCAGTTACAGCTCCCCGAGACGGGCAATGAAGGCAACCCATCAAGAAGACTTGTAACTGAATTAAGAACCTAAGAACCAACACATTTCAAAATGGACACTGTAGAACCTAACAGAAAGCCTCGTTAGTGCTGTGCACAGTATTGGGATGGTTAGGTGGAAACATCATCTGACCATGTGCAAGAATACGATCAAATGTCAACAAGAGATTGCACACTCAATTTAAGAGGTAGAGAAATAGACCTTGAGGACTAACCAATTCAACATCAGACTATCAGAGTTGCAATTACACAAGTTTGCAGTCTGTGCAGTGTAGTGAATTTAATTCCTTCAAAATGCTTGGAAGGCCCCGTAGGAGTAGTTGATAGCTTCTGTTACCAAGACAATCTAATCAGCAGCGAAGGAGTCTGAAAGCATAATAGCCAGAATAAAGACAAGGTGGAAAAAGTTCAGAGAGCTATTACTTCTGCTGGCAACAGTGGGGAGTGGGAGTGGGTGGGAGGAAGAAGAATCTCTCTCTTCAAGCAAAGTATAAAATGTATGTTTCAACATGTGTGAAGTGTAATGCTGCATCATAGTGAAATGTGGGAACTGAATGCAGACATCGCACAAAGTTTAGAGAGAAATAATGATGCAATAAGTACACTCTGCTGGATATGTAATGTTAGTATGCATGAATGATGCGTACGTATGAGTTCAGAATAATCAGTTGCAGTGTGCAAGAGCGAAGACTTTGTTGGTATGGACACAAGATGCATAAGGACAATATAACAGATAGGTAAAGATAAGCTAGGATATTCAAGTACAAGAGTAAGACATGGACAGAAGTGGTGGAAGCTAATCTCAACATGTTGACCCACCCAAAAAAAATTATAAAAAGTGAAACAAATAGTAAGACACAGTGTTGGAAAAAACCAGTGCAACCCACGCAAGGAAAAGCGAATGTGCAAATGCTGATACACACACACACAATATACATTCTTTTCTTTTACTTGTTTGTCATTTGACTGCAGCCATGCTGGAGCACCACATTAAAGGGTTTTTTTTTAGTTGAAGAAATCAACCTCAGGACTTATTCTCTGTAGTCCTAGTATTTATTCCATCAGTCTCTTTTACAGAACCACTAAGTTACGAGGACGTAAACACACCAACATCAGTTGTCAAGCGCTGGCGAGAGGACAAACAGACGCAAAGACATATATACATGCATATGATGGGCTTCTCTCAGTTTCCATCTACCAAATCCATTCATAAGGCTTTGGTCAGTTCAAGGCTATAGTAGAAGACACCTGCCCAAGGTGCCACGCAGTAGGACTGAACCCGGAAACATGTGATAAAGAAGCAAGCTTCTTAACATACAGCTACGCCTGCACCTATGTATACATATATAACACACTGTCCTAATACATATATATATATATATATATATATCTGTAGGCTAATGCATAGGGTTCTAGACACACTATCATGAGATTACAGGATTGATTCCTAGAATGGATGGTGCAGTGTTTCCTTAAGCAAGGCACTTTGTTTCATATTTTTCCAGCCTACTCAGCTGGAAAATGAATAACAGTAGGGTGCTGTTGCAGCCCTCTTTCTCTAAAGCTTCCACATCCTTGACATTTTGCTGAGCCAAGAGCAGGATCAAAAGCACGTCTAAATCTGCTTGCCAGTACACAAGCACTTAAAACAATTAGCAGTATGGTGCATACTACTATGTTAGATTTGCCTGCAAGTAGCAGCTATAGTTCTGTGTGTATACACACACACACAAAAGCATATATGTGTAAATACAGTAGGTGAAATAATTCAAAAAATAGAATCTGGAAAATCACAAGAAACATCATGCTTGTATGTGTGTGTATGTATGTATGTATGTGTATATGAGAATAAATACAAGTTTATGCTTTAGCTCCTATGCACGCTTCACCATTATGGTTATGTGGAGTCCAGCAACAGGCATTTCAAGTGCATTTAGATGCTCAACCACAACAGATCATCAGGGAATATTTTATTTCATTAAATTACAACACACAAAAGTTGTGTGTGTGCATGTGTGTGTGTGTGTGTAGGGTGGTTCAAAAGTCACAGCAGTCTAAGAGTTTTAATAAATTTGTTTTAATTACATATTTTTATTTATAATTCTCAAAATGTAACTCTTTACTCCTAATATACATATATTTCCTCTGTGTGTGTGTATGTGTGTGTGTGCACATATATATATATATTGTATGTGGTGCTAAGTTATCAAATTTAAAACATAAATGAACACCATTGTGACTTTTGGGTCACCCTCTGTGTGTGCGTGTATAATATATATATATTATTATATGTATTTATTTTCTCTAAGTTAATAATTAACTCCGACAAAATAAATTGGTTAATAGATACCAGGGTAGCAAAGATCACAAAATGACTGTGGTGTGTATATATATATATATAATTTTATGAATGTTAGGTGATCTTTAAGTGTTGTGAGAATTAAAACATTAAATATTGGCTGGGTTTTTCTTTCTCGGAAAGAATAAAAGCAAACTAAATTTGTGGTGGGGAGACATTAATGCTTCCCTGAATCTGCAAATTACCAACATGCCTTATACACCCATAAGTTCACCTAAACTGGGTAGGTTTCATGGTAGAAGAGGCACTTTGACTTTTGTAATGCAGGTGTGACATGGGGCTAACACACTCCACCCAGTTATAGAAAACACATTTCAATGCATATCAGGTGGAAACATAGTTGCATCGTAATTTTCAACAGGTAACAAAGAAGATTCACAGATTAAATATGCAGCATATGTGTGTGTGTGTGTGTGTGTGTGTGTGTGTGTAACAGAAACACTGTCAGCTGCTCTTCCCATAACTTATCACACCCTATGCAACTCATTAATCATGTTTACACAAGCTACTCTAACTCAACCAATTATAAACAGCCAAATTCCCCTCAGATCACACTTAGCCATCTTACTTTAATAATGTGTGTGCATGTGTGTGTGTGTGTGTGTGTGTGTGTGTGTGTGTGTGTGTGAACAAACAAGATAATTTATATTACACAAGCTAGCCAAAAACAGTCTATAAAAGAAACCCGCATAAAATAATTAGCAATATGCATGCATTTAGCAGCAGAGTATAAAGATAATGAGAATAAGAACAGTAAAATGACAGTGATTGGAAGGATGAGGTATTTATCCTAGAATATCACTGTAATCAAGTATGAGCTTTATTCATTATACAAAATGGTTATATCCATTCCATGTCACCCCATACAAGTGTCTTTTGCATTATCATCCAAATAAGGTGGCAAGCTGGCAGAAGCATTAGCACACCAGGCAAAATGCTTGACATTTTGTCTGCCTTCACATTCTGAGTTCAAATTCCACTGAGGTCAACTTTACCTTTCATCCTTTCAGGGTCAATAGATTAAAAACCAATCAAGTACTGGGGTTGATGTGATTGACTTACCCCCTCCCACCAAATTTCTGGCATTGTGCCTATAGTAGAAAGGATTACCATCCAAATAACTATCTCTCACAACTATCTTCAAAGATACATACATCTTTGCAGTATGAGATCATACTGTGGAATCCAATACTAGTTACTCTCAAGGCCAAGAAACAGAAAAATGGGATAATTTCCTGAAATCATCCCATTTCAGTGGAAGTACAACTATTATCTGTAATGACATCTGCAGGGAAGGGTTAGATAAGCAGCTATGGAAATGCTTAACAAATATCACGAAGACAGCACAATTTGGCCATTAGGCATTCAATTCAAGGGGCATTCTACAGCATTCAGGAACAAGGACATCACCACCATCCAAATAAGGGAGTGTAACATTGGAAACCTATAGATTAAAGAAGACATCTTGATTAAAAGTGTAAAACCATTCGTTTAAGTAGCTTGAATTGAATGAAGTGCATATATTATCTGACCCAATTCTTTACACACAACTCAAATTCCACATCCTTTTACAATCTTACAACCACACGAAACTAAAATACCAAAATAAATATTTTTCTCTTCTTTTTAATGTTCTGTCCATATTGTTACAGCTTTCTATTATATACAAATTTTGTATATATTTATTGAATTTTAGGAGGAAAAAGTTAGTGATTATCAGTGTGATGGTGGCTAGTAAGCAATAACTCGAAAAGTGTGATTATGAGTCCGCATGTGAATGAAAGAAAAACTGTAGGAACTTATTAAAAAAATAAGCTATTATCGGAAGACACCTTCTGATGGACATGTGTGAATGCATACAGAAAATAACAAAAGTTTGCTAGTGAGCAAATGTTTAAGATTCCTGAAGAAGACATAGTTTAAGAAACAAATGTTCATAATATTCAGTTTGTGGTGACAAAATGCATGTGAGTAAAATTTATTACACGATGCAAGTAAAAGGAATACTCAAAAAGTTTCTGTAAAAAGTAGATACGCGTAAGTTGTGAAAGCATCTAGCTGAGCAGCACAGTGTTTAGTGGCAACAAGAACAAAAAAATGCAGTAATTTTCTATATTTATAACAAGGGAGAGGATCAAATCAGCTTCCTCAAATGAAACCTGCTGAAGGGCATTTGATATTCTGCTCACAACAACAGAATGGACATACTATTTGCAAAAATGAGCCAACGTATGGTTGCTGAGTGTCTGTGAACCAAGTGTGCTCTTAAATAAATCTGGCAATGTGATTACTGAATGCCTAAGCAAAAGCAACAGAGAGCAATGAATGTAGCTGAATAGCAAGGGTTCTGAACTTTCTCTACTGATTGTAACCATGATTAGATCCTATACATTGAAAATAGACTTTTAAAAAATTATGTACGAAGGTAGTGTAGCATACAGCAAGTATATATAGTGATATGGTTAAGGTACAAATTAAGTTTCAATCTACATGAAGCAGAGAGCAGATCTTTAGACCAAAAGAAAGGAAGATTAATACAGACTGCTACCTTTAAATCTAAGATGTCTATGTTTTCAACTGAAACTGACATATATTGATTAGTTGACATTCAAATAATGAATGAAAAGAGTGCTTTGTTTCCAAAACAAAGAAGACTTAATATAGTAATTTTTAACAACAATTTCTACAACTTTTTCACAAGATCCTAAGACTAGACTTGCTTGTATGCTGATGACCTAGTTTTCACAGCTGAGTCTACCTTAAAACCTCTTGATTCTAGGCTCTGCTTCCAAATTCATAATTTCTCTAATATTTTGGCAAACTTAGCAAAGACAAAGATTTAGACAAGTAGTAAAGGACTTTTGCTACCATCAAGGAGGGTGCCACATTAATGTGAAGAAGAAGAGTAAACAGGAGCTGAGAATTGCAAATGTTTACAGGTACACAAGAGACGCAGCGAGTACACTGCATCTCTTTGATCATAGGTCCATCTGATCAAGGGTGTTTTTGAGCTATGTACCCATACATTATTGATCATAAGACCAAGTGACTGGGATTGATCTAGAACTAACATATCTTCCAGTCCTAGGTGTATGCCATATAACTCACAAGTGACACACAATGGGTTTTAAGAGAACATATGATCGACTGTCAAAGAAACAATTCTTTCTTCAATAACATATTCTAAAAAGCTTGCTAAAGCCAACACATTTTAAAGTTTCACAGTTTCAAAAAACTGTACATATTTTTTCAGTAAAGTACAAACTGTGAGTAGAACTTGGAATTAGTATCAAATTGCCTTTTGATACTAGGCACCAGTCACTCTTAGAGAAATTTGTCGAAGACTACAAAGAATATATATATACATCTCAACAGCTAAATCAGAAGCAATACCATTTAAGTTTTTTGATAGAACCTTACCACTTAGTAGCTACAAGTTTGCATACAACTATCCTTTATACAAATTCACAATGTGATGGCGTATATTAAAAAAGTTTTTGATAAACATGCACTATTTTTATATGATGACTTTCATAATACAGATGCTGCTATAGAGAACATGTGAATGAAATAACAATAAGAAGAACTACTGCTGAAAACAGAGTTACAAAAACGAATGCTAACATATGAAATTGCTTTGTTTGATATAATATCATCAGTTCCATTAGCTATTATTGCACAATATTTTCATGGAGACTATAAATTGTGAGCTGATTAAGAGAATTAGCCTTGAAAACATGTCTGGAAAAGACAGAGCTGACTGTTGTCAAATGTTTTGTGAAAGACAAATAGATTTGTCAGAAGTAGCTTTGGTTATGCGTGGTAGTGCCCCTAATATGGTAGGCAGACATGCTAGTTTTGTGAAGCAATTTACAAAAGCCATCAGTTATTTCTTTGTTTTTCTCTACTGTATTATATATCAAGAAGTACAATGAGAAAAATTAAGCCTTAAAGATTTTGATGGTATAAGTGTTGTGAAAATGTAATTTTGATAACTGTGTTTGAAAGGGGATGTAGCTGTAGAAACCATGTCAGAAGAGACAATGGAGCTTGGTGAGGCCCCTGGCTTTACCAGATTCAGTCAAACCGTCCAACCAATGCCAGCATGGAAAATGAATGTTAAATGATGATATGGTTTTGCATAAACAAGAATTTAATTTACTGTTGAATCAGTTTCTGGTAGAATTCAATGAGTTAGAGAAACAATAATTTATATAATACAGAACTGTAGAGTTGGAGTCATAAATTTTGAACAACAAAATCTTATATGGACCCCCTTCCCCCCAAAAAACCACATGGACCCTAGTTGAGAACCACTGCTGTAAATCCCGAAAAGGGGTTAGGTAGCTGAGTTTATAGTTGGTCATCTTGTTAAGTTGCTTTAGATAGTCACTCATTTATTTTTAACTTTGAATATGCCTTAGA
>NC_068996.1:39317360-39319491 GCF_001194135.2 Octopus bimaculoides | reverse complement strand
TAAGTTGCTTTAGATAGTCACTCATTTATTTTTAACTTTGAATATGCCTTAGATTTTTTTTTTTTTGAACTAGTAAACCAAAAACATTCTTGATCTTTTATAGTATTTTTGTAATTCATTTCATTTACATGTGTTTACTTTACAGACATTAGATTAAAATAGTCTTTTTTTTATTTCAGTTTATAAGTTTTGTCATATGTCTAATTATTTGTAGTTTCTTTGATAAATAATATAAAAATGTCACAATAGTACAGCTATAACCTTTAAACCCAAACAGGTTTGGGTTACTAAAATGTAGACTAAATGATTCATATTGGCCATGTAAGTCATGAGCTGCCAATCAATAAAAGAAATATATATGAGTCTAATTGCAAATAGAGGACTTGCAGTCAGCGATATTATAAGGCGGTGAGTCAGAATCAAAGGTTTAGCACAGCCCTAATAAAGTATCATGATGAAGCAGATTTTACAGAGTTTGAAATTAGAGGCATTTATTTTGTGTGGTTAGATTTAAGAAATGTGGAAATGCAGTTAATCAACCTCTAATCCAATCAATACAATCCTATTTGGAAGCAAAAATTCACTGCACTGAGATCTGATTTGGAACATCAATGTAGTACACGAGTGATCATGAACATTCAGACTTTGAACTTCGGCTGACGGTGTGTAATGGCATTACAAAAAAAAAAAGAAAAAAATTTGGTGCTCTTAAAAATTGTTGTACAGGCAACCCTAAGCACTTTCTCGTTAATGTGAGAAATGTGTGAAACATTCTCAGCATTACTATAGAACATAAAAGCAAAGTAAAAACAATGAATGATAACTTAATGAAATTAGTAAACATGTATATATAAAAGAATCACATCTATGAAGTTCTTTATTAAAAAAAAAAAATCTTGACTTGAAGGAGATCCAGTATACACATACATATGTGAGTGTATTTGTGTTTATGTGTGTGTGTATATATACATATATACACGTATGTACACACATAAATGGGCTTAAATATACAGATACATGTATACACACACACACACATGTGCATATATGCATACATATATTCAAAGATATAAGTAAATAGTAATAGACCTTCCAAGAATATCACAATGTTCATGTAATGAAAACAGATGCATACACGCACACACACACACACACAGATCATTGACCTTTGGCCTTGAAGTGCTTAATCAATCACTTCAACTTAACCACAGCACACTTGTTGCAGTCTGTCAACTTATATCAATCACTATTTGTTTACCAGCTAAGTTTCAGGGTGTGAAGGAATACAAACAAAATAAGGCCAGCAGGTTTTAGTTAATAATATGACTATAAACAAACTCACATGTACATACACGTGTGCATAGATGAATATGTGTTTACATGGCTTTAATTGGTATACAGCAAAAGGAAAAAAGTGCTCAATACTGTGAAGTTCAGTGAAATAACATTCATTCAAAGCCAAGTGTGCATGAGTCACAAGTTGGACTTTCTACTTCCAGATGACTCACATACACTCAGCATTGAATACACACACACACAATAGGCTCCTGAGTAATTTCCAGCCTGCATATCCTATTCGCATGGTATTTGTCGACCTGAGAATTACAAATGAAGATCCACTTGTCCAACATGCCATGCAGTGAGATCCTAAACCCAGAATGGCGGGAATGAAAAGCAAAGAGCCATGCTTTCACACACACACACACACACACACAATTATGATTTTAATTTCATTTCCACAAATGTGAACAGCACACAACTAAATAGTAAAACACACACATGCCACAGTGCACCTGATTAACAGATCCTGTCTCCACCTGCTATTGTGTTACAGTGCAGTAAGGCTGACCTCCCATATCTAACTGACAGTAGCTACTGGATCAACTACCTATAAGTTTACTACAATGCTAGGTGTGCAAAAAATATGGCTGTGTGGTAAGAAGCTTGCTTCCCACCCACATGGTTCCAAGTTCAGTCCCACTGCGTGGCACCTTGAGCAAGTGTTTTCTACTGTAGCCTCGCGCCAACCAAAGCCTTGTAAGTGGATTTGGTAGACGGAAACTGAAAGAAGCCTGTCGTATATATACCACATTGTCAAGTGGTAGTGGTGGGGGTGGACAAAGACACACAT
>NC_068996.1:39314640-39317266 GCF_001194135.2 Octopus bimaculoides | reverse complement strand
TATATATATATATATATATATATTTATGTGTGTGTGTCTTTGTCCACCCCCACCACTACCACTTGACAACCAATGTTAGTGTGTTTATGTCCCCGAAACTTAGCAGTTCAGAAAAAGAGACTGATAGAATAAGTACTAGGCTAACAAAGAATAAGTCCTGGGTTGATTTCTTTGACTAAAAGCAGTGCTCCAGCATGGCTGCAGTCAAATGACCAAAACATGTAAAAGAGTAATTGAAATTTATTCTTAATGAAGTGTAACGAGAAACAATAATTTAATGAGCAAGACCTGAGTTGATGTCAACAGTGATTAATGATATAAACAAGGAACACTTGTGCCTCTTCATTTTGGTAAATAAGTAACTGTTTATAGATGATCCTTACCACTGCTAAACAATATCTTGAAGACACAAATTGAAAACTAAATAAAAGCAAAATTTTAGAAAAACCATTGTGGATTTGTAAAATGGAAGAAAAAATAATTGACTTACGGAAGCCTATCAGTTATGTGACAAGACTTTACATGCAAACATATACAAATAACTACGTCTCACTGTCAAAAGTCGAAAAATAAATAGAATGAATGTTAGGAGAAAGTAAAAAGACACTTGAGTATAGATCAGGGCTGGCCAACCTGTGGCCCGTGGGCCGCATGCGGCTTGCAGACTTATCTTGTGGCTCACTTGATACACGAGTTTATTTAAGCAAACATTTTTATAATTTTATCAAAAATTAAAGACAGTAATGAAAAGTAAAAAGGAAAGATACTACTGGAATTTCATGTTGAATCAGCGATTATTCATTCGTTATTGTAATGATAGCATGAGAAAGCAAAATGCTTTCAATTCTGTCAATATACAAGCGGCCTCAAAAAACTTTGTGATTAAAGTGGCCCACAATGTAATGAGAGTCAGCCACGCCTGGTATAAATCAATCACCTTAAAACAAACACCGAAAAGCTTTTGTGAGAAACTCTAGCATCAGAAAAGATCCAATGCAGTGGTTCTCGACCAGGGTCCATATAAGGTTTTGTGGGGTCCACACAATAAAATAGTAAATTGGGGATCCACAATAGTATTTTAAGGGCCCCTGAAAAAATTTTGCTTTAGATGTATGTATTGGTATTTATTGCAAGAAACAACTTAGTTCCTTTCTCTAACATTTTACATAATTCAACCTACAACAAGTTAATGTGTGAATAACAAAATAGGAATTCTGAAAGAAGCTTCTATAAAACTAGTTTTTAAACATCGAATGGCTATGGAGGTCCACCAGAATAAAATAGTAATCAAAAGGGTTTAGTGATAAAAAAAATGGTTGAGAACCCTGCTTTAGATGTATGTATTGCAAGAAATAGCTAGGTTTCTTTAACAGTTTACATAGTTCAACCTACACAAGTTAAATAGAAATGTTGAAAGAAGTTTCTATAAAGCTAGTTTTTAAACATCAAATGGCTATAGTAATCAAAGGTGTCCATAAGTAAAAAGTGGTTGAGAACTCCTGATCTAGAAGGAAAAGTAATTAGCAAGATATCTGAAGGGACAGTCAAAGTCACAAAGTTTCCTCCTCAGCAAGATACTGATTAATTCTGGAAGCAAATCTGCAGTGAGGGAAAGAAAGCTAAACTAGGATGCTGGATAGAAGAAACCTGAAAGAAACTGTCCCTATATTATGCAAAAAGCATACTGGATAATGGTAATATCACTGAGCTATGACAGAAAAATGTTTAGAATATAGAATCACCCAAGCCTTGATTGTAGGCTACATGTTAAGAAGATAAAACAAGAACATCTGGGGTCTCATAGTGTCCAAGTGACCCTTATAATCAAGCTCTCAATGAAATATAAATGTATCAAGCTGGTTGGTTGGCACTGGCAAAAACAAGTCTATTACTTGAAAAAAAAAAATATTCATATGTCCAAGTGTGGCTGTGTGGTAAGAAGGTTGCTGCCCAACCACATGGTTCCGGGTTCAGTCCCACCTCGTGGTACCTTGGGCGTCTTCTACTATAGCCTCAGGCCAACCAAAGCCTTGTGAGTGGATTTGGTACACAGAAGCTGAAAGAAGCCCATCGAATTTGTGTGTGTCTTTGTGTTTGTCACTCCACCATCACTTGACAACTGATGTTGGTGGGCTTATATCTGGGAATTAAACTCACTACTTCATGACTGAACTCATGATGCTCTAACCACTGAGCCACGTGCCAACTGCTCTCAAGTACTATCCACCACTTAGGAGTAGGGGCCTTTTCCTCACCCCCACCACACTGTTCTTTTTCTGCGGTGCAAGCTGCTTGGCACCTCACTAGTGGAGGTGGCATGAAAAAAGCACCCAATATGCAATGTGAAGTTGTTGAGAATAAAAAAGGAATCTGGCCACAGGAACCACACCAAAGTTGTGGCTGGAGAACAGTGCAGCCTAATGGCTCCCAAGATTCTCTCAAACTGTCCAAGTTATGACAGCAAGGAAAACAGCTGTTACATGTGAATACATAGATATACATAGATGCATATGAGTAAACATGCGTACATATGCATATATATACATGCATATATATATATATGTGTGTGTGTGTATATATATATATATATACATGCATATATATATATATATATATATATATATAT
>NC_068996.1:39308151-39314630 GCF_001194135.2 Octopus bimaculoides | reverse complement strand
TATATATACATATATGCATATATATATACATATATGCATATATATATACATATATGCATATATATATACATATATGCATATATATATGTGCGTGTGTATGCATATATATAAGTATGCATGTATACAAATATACACATGTATACATATATACAATCTTGCAACCCCAGCATTCAACCACTTCTATTCCCACACATCATGAGGGGCTGCCTTGGCACCTCATCTCTTCACAGCTTCTTGCGATCATTCTTTCCCTTCCCAAAGAAATGCAAGTAAACCTGGTAGTTCTTGTACAAGAAACTATTCTACCCCACTCCCGTCCTTTACTTCTTGAACTTTAGAGTAAAGCCATACCCCGATTCCATCAGGGCTTGTAGGCTTGCAAGCTGCACACCAAGCTCAAGAGTGCTAGTTGCTGTTAGGAAAGGCATCAAGCTATAGAAACCATGCCAAAGCAGAAAATGGAGCACAATGCAGTCTTTGGACCTATTGGATCCCGTCAAACCATCCAAACCATGTTAGAAATGAACATGACATTAAAATGATGATGACGATGTGTGTATACACACACACACACACACACACACGTTTATTTAAATATATATATATATATGCACACATATATACATATACGTATATACATGCACACATAAACACATACATGTATACACACATATACACAAACACATAAATATACACAGGTGTGTGTATGTGTATAATGTCCAAGCATGGCCACAGCCTCAAGGCTGAAACATAAAAGGATATATACATAAATACACATACACTCAAATGTACATACACATACGTACATGTATACATATATAAATACACTTATATGTATATACACACGTGTGCTGAACCAAAATGGATCATCAGAAGACTAAAGTGGAGCTCTAATCAGTAGCAGTCATAATTCTATTTGTACACAAGATACACTAAATATCTGTATATTTATGTACACACATATGCACAGTCATATGTATATATGTACTTACATACACACACATCTATTCACATATTTATACACATATATGCTTGTATAGTGATTACTCTATCTACACAGATGTTTGCCTTCTCCTCGTGCTTTCTCATTGTCAACATTTGACTTTCCAACCATGACCTCTCAGATGACTGACTATTCAGTCCTCCTGCAGACCTGCATGACTAGAAGCTTAGGTGACAGATGAAAGCTGTAACATACTGTGCACTTCCAACTGGCTAGGTCTGCACATATCACCACAGGACTTTCAGGTGATGGTATTAATTAGGTCAGTGTAACAAGGTATTTGTACATCACTGGATTATACTGATAAATATGTGTACAACACAAGTACCATTCTCAGTGGAACAAGGTATTTGTACATCACTGGATTATACTGATAAATATGTGTACAACACAAGTACCATTCTCTGAGTGTATGATTAATACCAAATGATAGGCCGAGGCAAGGTAACCAGTTATCATGTGAAACCACAAGTTTTGCATTAGTGTGTCCCTCTCCTTAAAGGATCCTTCACTCCGGTGTTTCTACTGTATGCCCTGGGACCAACCAACCATACATACATATATACATATACGAATGCACCGTATTTTGATGTGTATAAGGAAACCCCTAATTTGGTGGGGCTTAAAATTTGGAAAAAAGGTTTTGTAAGGGATTATGATTCTATCCATGTATAAGAAACTCCCATATTTTTTTAACCTAATTTTTAACAAAAATGGGTTCCTTATACACATAAAATATGGTATATACATACACACACATATATATACAAACATACATGGACACATACACAAATTCAAATATATGTATTATCAGACTCCAAACAGGCTGGTATTGGTCTGCATTGGCAAGGCTTATTATACAGTAAAAACAATAAAAAGAGTACAATGAATTGCTGTGAGGAGTGGAAAATCCAATGTTTGTTCAGGGAAAAGTTGAAAGCAGAGAAACTAATGAATGCGAACAGAGTTTTACACACTTTAAGATGGAAAAAAAAAAAAAACTGGCTGCAACTGGAAAGAGCAGCCCCACATGAGCTCCATACATGAACAAGAAGTGAAAGGAGAAACTGTGAGAAAGTAGAGGAAAAATAAATGGCAAAGTTGAGACTGAGGTGAAGGGAAAAGACAAGGTGAGAACAAAGTTGAAGTGTAAGACAGAGATTAAGGAATATAAGAAGAAAAAAAAAACGTTAATTTAAACTTGTTGGGGACATGGAATCAAATTCGAATATAAAATGATGTTCCCTCCATT
The DNA here is from genome assembly GCF_001194135.2 of Octopus bimaculoides. Lineage (NCBI taxonomy): Eukaryota > Metazoa > Mollusca > Cephalopoda > Octopoda > Octopodidae > Octopus > Octopus bimaculoides. The sequence goes on along the minus strand of NC_068996.1, from coordinate 39,312,375 downwards.
CTGTTGAGAATTAGAAACCATGGCAATGTTATGTACAGATAAGTGAGTGATGGAATGGCCTATAGTGCTGAATCGGGAAGCAACAGGTCGGCCTGAATATGCAGTTATAGTAGGGGTATGCTTCAGATAAGCTCCTGAAAGAGATCAGCAATGTGTCGGCCTGTTTCCCCAATGTAAAGGACACCACAAAGTTTTGCATGTGATACAAATAAACATGGCTAGACAATGTGCAACCAAAGTTGTTTATTTTTCAGTGATCTGTGTGACTTAAGGAGATTCTCAACTGTTTCTCCTACAACTTTTTGTTCACTTATGAAACTCATGTGGTCCTGCACTCCTTACCAGTTGCAACCAGTTTTTTTGTCTGTTTTAAACACTGCTGTCATTAATTTCTCTTCTTCAACTTTCCTTAAAAAAGACTGTCCAAAACATTGGATTTCGACTCCCCATAACAAGCTCATACTATTATTCTTTTCATATATATCTTTTACTTGTTTCCTTCATTGAACTACGGACATGCTGGGGCACCACTTTCAAGAACTTTTAGTTGAATAAATCAACCCCAATACCGTTTCTTTTTTTTAAAGCCTGGTACTTATTCTAAACTGCTAAGTTACAGGGATGTAAATACAACAACCAGTTGTCAAGCAGTGGTGGAGGACATCCTCAGACACAGATATGCACACACACACATCATCATCATCATCGTTTAATGTCCGCTTTCCATGCTAGCATGGGTTGGACGATTTGACTGAGGACTGGTGAAGCAGATGGCTACACGAGGGTCACGTATATACAAACACAAATACATATGCATATATATGTATATAATAAAATCAATAAAAAGAGTTCAGCGATTATGGCATAAGAATAGGAAAATCCAAAGTTTCAAACAGAACTTCTTAATAGAAAATTTCTCTTTCAAATGTTCCTCAAATAAAAGGCAGTTTGAACCTGGATTTTTCACTCATAACTACACAACTCTTGCTGATGTAGACCAATACTAGCTTCTTTGGGGTGTTTTTGGTCTATATATATATATATATATATATATACACACATATATACACATACATATGTACACACACACAAACTTACTTACATAAATATGTATATAAACACACATGCATGCATATATATATATATATACACACATATATACATGTACACAAATATTTATAAATACCTAAGTATACATACACATCCCTTTATGTGTGCATACACACACACACACACAATTTTAAATCTACCTAGTCCTAAATTTCTGAGATATGAGCAAATGGTGGTTTTGATAAGTGGTAATATTAATATTTGTATATCTAATATTGAGCAATATCAGTTCACCCTTTTTCAAATGCTGAAAACTGTCTCATCAGCTCCTTACTCACTTCTCCCATTCTACCTACAAATTAAGTGCAGCCACAATGTAGGTCATGAGTGATTGTAGAAATGCTAGTAGAACAGTAGCATGTAGGTGTGTTGTGTGCAAGAGGTAAGATGGAGTGGAGTCTCAGGAAGGCAATACAGATAGTAAGGGGTATAAGAGTGCACTTTTAGTGAATGGATAGACTAAAGTGGTAGACAGTTTGTGATAATATACTTAAGTTTAGAGTATTTTTGGAAAATACAAAAGTCACTTTAATCTATGCCTATGTTTCTCAATCAGGACTGCCAGACAAAAGAACTTTTTTTATATACCCTTTTGCAGACTACCTGAATGAAGAATATCGGTAACTTCTATGGTCATACTGACAGCATCCAGAGTGATTCCGTGGTACACATGAAAGCAATGTATTTGGCTCTAGAAATGAGGGACAAAGCATCATGGAGTTCTTCTGAGATATAAATAACCAGATGATCAGTAACACTTTAGGAAACCAGCTAGTCATCTGCACCTGATCACCTATAAATCTGGTGAGCTCACAAGCTAGACTGATTTCATTCGCATTAGAAAGCGGATTGTAAATGCAAAGGCTTTATCTGGTGAAGATTGTCCTACTCAGCTTAGGTTAATGGTTAGAGACTTCAGAATCAGAAGGACAGACATACTATTCAGGAAAAGAAAGACATGCAAGCTTAAAGTTCTTTTGAACAATCAAAGACAGAAGTCTTACTTGAAGCATTTCATAAGAAAAGGACAAAGAAGGAAATAGCCACCCAACAACCGGTGCAGCTGTTAAAAAGGGTAAAGGAGATTCTTTAAAGGGAAGTAATTACAGATGCATCAGACTGCAGGTCCAAGAAATGAAACTTACAGAGAGTTTCAGCTTAAATAATTAGGTGACATGCAGTTTGGATTTGCACCAGAGAGAAAAACTACTGATGTCTTTTCTAGTAAGGCAACTGAAAAAAGGATTTAGCCACAAGTAAAACTGCTATATTTGGCTTTCATCAACCTACAAAAAGCCTTTGACAGGGTTCCTCACTCTCTACTACTCAGGTGATTGTTGCAGAAGGTAGGAGTGGATGAATGGCCACAGAGTTGTTCAAGCCATATATGGAGGAGCTGTCAATAAAGTTAACAATGAGTACAGTGACAAATTTAGAGTGCAGACAGGAAATCACCAGGGCTCAGCTCTCAGTCTCCTCCTGCTTATCATTGTCCATCAAGCTATAATAGACCAGTTTGTTAGCAGGAACTGCTCTATGCTAATAAACTTGTTCTTAATGTTGGACCTGCAGTACAATTAGAAAAGCAAACTCCAGGTATGGAAGCAAAACCTGGAATCAAAGGGCCTTGAACTTAATTTAGAAAAGATCAAAAGTTCTAGCAAGCAGGAAAATAGATAATACACTAATACCTTCAGGAAGGTGGCCCTGTTTGACATGTTGGAAAAGTGGAGATAGAAATTCCATAAAGTATACCAAATGTATACTATTGACACACAAGAGTTGCAGTGGAATCACAGGAAGGTTAACTTAGTTTGTTGCAGATGTGCAGGAACAATAAACTCTAAGAACACACATGAAATAGAATTTTTGAAATGCTCAGGTTTCCTCAGAGGTAGTTGATAGTTTCTGCTACCAAAGAGACCTAATTAGCAGTGGAGGAGGATGTTCTGAAAATCTAGTTGCCAGAATATTGACCAGCTGGAGAAAGTTCTGAGAACTATGAACTCTTGATAACAAAAGGCTTCCCTCTTTCAGAAAGGAAGGCAGGTTGTATGGTGCTTGTGTACAAGCAGTAGTAATACGTGGTAGTGAAACATGGGCCATGAATACAGAGGACATGCAAAAACTAGAAAGAAATAAGCTATCATGCTCTGCTGGATGAGCAACATCAATATACATCATCACCATCATTATCATTTAATGTCCACCTTCCATGTTGGCATGCCAAAATGTGTATTGAGAGAAAAACTGGGTGTAAGAATCATTACATGTATAGTGTGCAAGACAAAAAATTCATTGGTGTGGATGAGAGCAGTTGTCATTATGTCCATCCTTATATTCCTCTGACCTCAATCTCTGGCACTGTGCACCCTCTCCCTATTTCTCAGTCTATCTATAGTTTCATTATACTATTGCTCTACCCACTCTCTTTTATTATGTACCATCTATCACCTCTTCCACCTGACCAGCCTTATTTTCCTTTATCTTCTCATACACTGAGATTCACTGTTGTCCATACCTCCAATCCATGTTCACCATTCATTTTTATCCTCATCTCTTCTTTGTCACTTTCCATTCACATTCTTGCAAACCTACCCACCAAGCCATCCTTAATTATTATTCTTAATTCTCTCCTTAACCTTGTACCTTGATATTATTCCCTGATATTACATTTCCACCATTCTTTCTCCCTTCTCTGCTCAATTAGCCATGTATCTCCTCTACTGCAAGACACTCTCTAGCATACACCAGGCACTAGGACACCTCCCCAATACTGCATATAAGAAGCTTGCTTTCTAGTCACATGGTTCAGGGTTTAGTCCCACTGCGTGGCACCTTGGACAAGTGTCCTATACAACAGCCTCGGACTGACCAAAGGCTTGTGAGTAGATTTGGTAGATAGAAACAGAAAGAAGCCTGTTGTGTGTATCTTTGTGACTGTGTTGTCCCCACCCATCACCACTTGGCAACTGGTGTTGGTGTGTTTTTGTCCCCATGACTTGGCGATTCAGCAAAAGAGAATGATAGAATAAGTAATAAGGTTAAGAAATAAGCCTTGGAATCAATTTGTTCGACTAAAAAACCCTTGAAGGCGAACAAGTTTTATATATA
>NC_068996.1:39302528-39304806 GCF_001194135.2 Octopus bimaculoides | reverse complement strand
ATATATATATATATATATATATATATATATATATAAAATGACTTCCTTTCTCTGATTGAATACCTAGAGATAGCTTAACATCAGTACATCTGACTAATTGAAACTGATTACTGCATGATAGTTCAGACAATAGAATATTGGACTTGAAGCAGGACTAATTTCCTCATTGTTTTAAGTCTAGTTTCCAAATGTAAGCAATTCATCTATACTGTGTGTATGAACACAAACACACACACACATATATTGTCCATTGTGTGTTAATCCAGATGTATATTTAGGAGTATATAAAAACTGAATATACTGATATACTGGGTAATCCTCCTAAAAACTGGATAGTGCTATTTTACCATCAACCAATTATATATAATTGCAATTGGAAAAACTAGTAAACACTGAACTAGATCAAAAATACAATTCAATGAAAATACCTTTGTACCTCTAAACATATACATACATACCAATCAAAATAAGTAAATCTGGATAACATTTGTGATATTTATTGTTTTGTTTATTAATAAAATTAAATATTCATGTTTTTTCCTAAAAGATTTGGATGTGTTTTTTTAATATTTATTGGCATATATGAAACTCGGAGTACACAATAGGATAAATCTACTCGGAATATTGCCAAATCTAACTCATCCTTTAACAGTGTATCAACTATCATGTGTTCTAGCTTATAAATCTACACGTTTAGCCAGCTTCCTCCGACGTGGCATCCTTTCGACGCACGTGTGAAGTAGGTTTCACAATAGGGGCACTGCAATCCTAACGAAGTCACATGTTCTAATTCAGCAGGATAGTGACAAACCAAAGGAGAAACAATGCAATCACTGTCGCTACTCCATACAGTTGTGCTATTGGATACTGACAGACGGAAACCGGGGTGGGGGTGGGACACAAGCAGCTGCTGTTGTTTCCAGAACAAATACATATTGGATTTTAAGCAACTTCAGTTGACACAAACTATAGATCCACCATCCTCCCCCAAACTGATCTTACTGTACATTCATTCACATGTTGAGCATTATTATGGTCCATATACACTACTGACGTTGCAGTCTAAGATTGACATTAATACTATGCTGGGTCCATCTGTCCTTTTTAAAAGGTCTTGCTATGGTCCAGCACAGTCCCTAGCAAGCAACCCTATTCACAAGGTTAGAAAGGCGTGGGTGCCAGTTTAGTATGTGATGTCCTGACAATGTAACAGGTGTTACTGGATAACATGTTACCTAAAGTACTAAGTAACCTTACAAACTAAACAAATAGAATCCTTACATCAAAACAAGAAGAATAAAAAAAAAAAAACAGTATTACTAACTCTTAGCAAAGACTGTACTGCTTTCAAGCTGCATTTTACATTAATTGTAATTGTCAATATTAATGTATTTGCAAGTAAGCCAAGCTGGTGATGGTTATCCACTGAAAAGGATACTCTAAATTCTTTCAAAATATTAGCCTCAAGGAGAGACCACAAAACTCATGAGCTGTACACAAAGAAGAATTAAATATACAAGAACATAATTTAAATCAGGTTTGACCTGGCAGCAACTTAGGCAAGTAGTTGTAATTATACATACCCATGGATGGAAATCTTACATTTAATAAAGATTGTGTGTGTGTGTGTGTGTGTGCATGCAAAGACATAAAAAAGATCAAGCATTTAACTGAATGAGGTATTTGGAAGGTGGGGGTGGAGACGACTGTGTTTGCTGTGTCACGATTTCAAATACAAACGCAGGTGTACGCATCAATGCACAGAATATTGCCTACCTAACTGGAAAAATATTAATACTGGGCGCTTCAAGGAGCATTCGTCAACCTAGCAGCACATAGGGTTGGGGATTTCAACACTGAAAGCACCAGCAATCCTATACACTTTAAAAGAACCAGTTCATTCAGGAAATGACATACATGCTTTTCTATACGTCATTTCTTTCAACTAAGGAATGGATGTAATTTTAATGTTTTAAGTCAATAAAAACAAAACAACAAATTCCATTAAATAAGGAAAGAAAAACGACTGCTTCGTAGTACTTATAAGTGCTGAGGCTAGCTTATGTAAGCCAAGAGCTCAGCAACAACCAGTTCTATGAAGTCTTGTAATTAATAAGACCGTTCTATTTCTCAAACAGAAAAAAAAATTTAAGTGAAACTTTGTGATACCTTTAAATAGCACGAGTATTAAAAGATATCACATGGAGTGTTGATCGTTATTAGTTGATTTAAATCAGCACTGTTTATAGACTACTACTCTTTTTTTTTTTTTTTTTTT
>NC_068996.1:39299911-39302514 GCF_001194135.2 Octopus bimaculoides | reverse complement strand
TTTGGATTTGCACTTAGTCATCGGGCTTTTTTAGTTTTGAAGACAACCTTACTAATAATCAATACAGTTTGTTGACTAACACAACCCATATTCCAAGGGTTTATAGAATGATATGCAATGCAATTTGTACAATAGAAAATACTTTTAGTCAAAAATAAAATTACAGAACTTAAAATTATTCTAAAAGATCGGTTTTAATCTATTATATACATATATATATATATATATATATATATATATATATATGTGTGTATGTATATAAAATATAAAGCTACACACCTGCAAAGACTAATCAAGAATAATACAATAATAATCCGTTGTCTGAATAATATTTCACAGATTGCAACCTGTCTAAGGTAAAACCAAAACTAATTCCTTCATACCATATGTCTAAATCTATACAAAAGCATTTCTGATCAGACCGAAATATGTGCTGCATATTCAAGTCTCAAGACCTACTATACATATGTTGACATCTTTCATTACGCTGCTAGGTTCGAGATGAATTTGATTAAGAAGCATGTGAGGAATCTGATTGAAAAATGCACAAGAAATTAAATATTCAATTTCCATGTATGTCAACTGTTTTTCAACGTTAGTAGTTGATTATTAAGTCGAATTAATAGACTAGTATCTGGAACACGCTTCAAATTATAAATACACTAAATAAGCATTTATTCATATACCAAACATCGAACAAAAAAAATGTAGGTGTGGTTTTGTTGTTCTATCACGATCGTTATTATTATTATTGTTGTTATTTTTTTTATATATTTAGTTTTCCCTTACTAGCACTATCATCATTAATTAACGATGCTATAACAGCTAGGATGGGAATAATTTTTTTTTAGGGACACAGCTTATAATTCCATTCTCATATTTATTTACCAGCCAAAGTATTTTAGCAAAAACACAGCGATGCTTGTATAAATAGCAATTATGAGCTTCAATTATTATTTATTACATTAAACAAAATTACACCACACTCATAGTAAAAGACCGTATTTGATATTAGTACGTACGACTATGAGAAATTGACAAATCTGACCGTTGATCATTACAGCTAGGTCTTTTAAAATTAACGAAAACATTTGACTGACTACCTATTTGTCACATCTAAGAGAAGGTAAGATGTTTTCCATAATGTTGAAATAAGCAAGCGTATTATAGACCAATATTTAACTAAGCTGCTATACATTTAAGAGGCAAATAGGTAAAAAAAAAAATTGGGAGGAAAAAAGAAAAAACGAAAACTGAAATGTGATGTGTGGGAGGGAATATCTTTAAAGACTAAAATGTTATCTCACTCCTCCACATAAGCATAAAGAGTGAAGTAAAAATTAAAAAATTGTTTACAAAATGCTTTCCAGTACAGTAGATATTTCAGCCAAAACACAAAAGCATTTCGTTTTCAAAGAAAGTTTGAATTTAAAAATACTGAATACGAATGATCAGTCACTTTTTTTTTTCCTTTCACATAATCAGAAATATACATAACATATATCTTTCTTTAACCTACGTGTATATTTCAGGTACATGTATGTGATATATATATATATATCGAACTGATACATGTATCAAATTCTGGTGACCCGAACAGCAATTTACCAAGACTAAAAAGGAAATTAGGCCTCCTCAAATGTACACAACTACACACGCATGCACCTGAAATATACACGTAGGTAGGTTAACAAAGAACTATATATGCCACAAGAAACTGGTTAGCCTCAAAGTTCATTGATATCTATTAGTTATATACATAACGAATCCACCCATCCTCAATCCATCACAACTGACATGGGGCCTGTGTGTGTGCGCGCACATTATATATATATAATGTGTATATATATACCTTTAGTAGTCAAAAAGAGGTTGTTGTTTACAGTAAAGAGCAAAAATAGGTGTGTGTGTGTGTGTGTGTGTATATATGTGCACTAATACACACAGATAAGTAAGCTTAATTGTACCGCATTTCATAAGAGGCAATATTAACCGTGTATTTTATGTAAACGTTATTGTGTGCGTGTTTTTAAGTCAGTTCAACATTGGTCTGTGCGTCTTCCATTACGATTTTTCACTTCGCTTTTCTCTGCATTTAAATCTGAATTAGAATATCATGACGGCTGGAAAGGTTTAGTCGAAGAATTGAGGGCGCTTAAAAGATGCTAATACACACACACATATATATATAGATAGATAGAATGAACATTATGTATATATAGTTAATAATGGTAATGAAAAAAAAAAAGAAAAGTAAAATAATAATATTCAAATATATAAATTCGACAAAGGCAAACAGAAAATCGGACGCTGAATTCAACAAGAAACTGTAAAATTGTAATAATGAGCTTGCAAAGAGAAGCTAAAATATTTTAGCTTCTCTCAGCCAGAAACATAAATGGAACAACCCAAATATATAGATTATATTGTGTAGTATTTACATGGTTACAATCCAGTCTCTAAGTTAACACACAAAGGCCAGTGTACATGTTTATACACATATATATATCTACACACACACATACGTATATATAAACATATACACACACGCATACGTATATATATATATATATATACACGCATGCATATATATATATATATAT
>NC_068996.1:39298941-39299458 GCF_001194135.2 Octopus bimaculoides | reverse complement strand
TATATACACATGTATATACACGCATATATACACATGTATATACACGCATATATATACATGTATATACACATATCTATACACACCTACGTATATATATATATATATATATACTCTGGGTGTGTGTGTATGGAGGGCTTTGTGTGACGAAATACATATCACAAAAAGGTAGTGGTAATTGTTGGTTTGCTTTGGTGAAGAAGTTGGCGAGGAGTTTAAAGCCAACATTCGAACAGCAGACACCAACATGAAGGATTGGCAACATCAACTACTAAACCAAAAGAAAGGAAACGAAACGATGAAGATGATAATAATAACAACAATAATACAATAATAATAATAATGATATAATAATAATAATAATAATAAAAGTAAGCAGATTACAATGCAATAAATACGAGTTTTGATAACATTTTTCAAGTGAGATTAGACTTTTTTAAATAAAAAAGATGATCTGATAAAAGAAATATATGTGTGTGTATATATATATATAAAGAGAGATAGAGGATATATAGATGTG
>NC_068996.1:39297534-39298586 GCF_001194135.2 Octopus bimaculoides | reverse complement strand
TATATATATAAATATAAAGGTCACATCAACGCCAAGACAAACATCAGACACACCAGAGTAAAATATTCAATACTTCGATTTTTAATGCAATATTGATTATATATACACACACATACATATATGTATGATTATATATATACATATATATTGTGTGTGGCAAGAAAGACAGCAATGTATGCTATGTATGTGTGTATATAGTGGATTACTTAATCGTTGGTTTGTAAATAAAATTCAGAGGCCCTTATAAATAAACTGTGAGATTTCTAATGGTGTGTATTTATATATATAAACATACTATTTTTCAAATATATATAAATGTATATATGAAATGGTAGGTGTAGTTTCGTGTTGAAAGAAAAGCTTTCATGGTTATTGAAAGCCCAGTTAAGGAAAGAAGCGAGATTATGAATATGAAAAAGGAATAGGAAGCAATTTATCATGAATGCTGCATGTATATTTCTCACAGAAGAAGGTTCCTTTTATATTATGGTCTTTTAAGAAAAACAATAATAATAATAATAAATCTGTTCTTTATAATCAGTTTTTTTTTTTGTTCTTCTTTCCTTTTTTAACCAGAAGTGGTTTAAGTAGCATTAATAAAACACACACACACACACAAAAGAAAAGATTTAAATGACAAACAGATAGAAAGGACGAGACACACAGACAGATTAGACACATAAACATAGAAGAAAAACAAGCAATACATATAATAGATATTATTATCATCATATATATATATATATACACATATACATGCTAACATAGATGTAATCTTGTAACAGTATACACACACACACATTATACATAGATATTATATTAATATTATATATACGCGTGTGTGTGTGTGTGTGTGTGTGTTTAAATACGAAAGGGAAAATACTTTAATGATCTTTGCTCACCTTATCGCGAGGAATAGGGCCTTTGGTCCCCATATCCTGCTCTACTTGTCTTTGCTCCTACGTAGTTTTATAAAGACTTAAACAAAAAACCTGGGGGGGAAAGAGACTCGATATTATAAGCTTCTTGTTTTCTTTCTTTTTTTTTTTTTT
>NC_068996.1:39296299-39297491 GCF_001194135.2 Octopus bimaculoides | reverse complement strand
CTCTCTCTATTTCTTTCTTTCTCTCTCTCTCTCTCTCTCTCTCTTTCTGTTTTGTTTTGTGTTGTTTGGCCTTTTGTTGGTGTTTTTTTGGTGTTTTCTTCGGGGGTTTTGGCCTTTTTCTTGTTTTTGTTTGTTTTGTTGTTTTTTTTTTAGGACAAACTCAGACGATGAAGTCGAATAATTTTCAACTGCATCGACGGCTTTCCGGCATTTTAAAACAGACTGATACCCATTAAGACACTGAAACACGACGTGGTGTGTTCTTTTTTTTCTTAGTTTTTTTTTTAACGACGAAAGAAACACTGGCAGGCAAAAAAAAACAACCCGACATTAGGTCAACCTTTCTTCAGTGGTGTTTCTCCATAACTCGGTGTTTGGCTATTATGGCGTCTAGTGGAGGTGGTGGTGAGAGAGAGAGAGAGAAAGAGAGTAAAGGGAGAAAAACAGAGAGAATGACATAGTGAGAGGGAGTAAGTGAGCGAGTGAGTTGAGAGTGAGCGCAAACGACACATACAGAGAACGCGAGGGGTGAAAAAAGAGGGACAGCGAGAGGACGTGAGTGCAGTGCAGTACAAGCAAACAGGGAAGGAGTAGGAGGAAGGGGAGAGACCGCAATGCATTGTGGGCGTGTTAGTGTTAAAATTTTATGGAGGCGGGGCGGTAGTTAAGTGGCGTCAGGCAGAGAGAGCACATTGCATCGACGTCAGAGGAACAGAGGCACACATTTCGATGCTCGATGCTTTTTTTCTGAAATGGTCTGTTGTTGTTGTGGGCAGCAACGACAACGACTTTGATGCTTCTTTTTTATGATTCATGAACAACTTCCACGGTAAGAATTGGATCTTCTAACTGGTACATTATTATTAATTAATTATTAACTTTTTTCTTAATGAATTTCTAATAGATCTTTTACTATTTATTTCCTTCACATCTTCATCCCCTCCTCATCTTTCGTGCGAAGACCTGTTTTATCTGTCAACTTGCATACATAAGAACTGTTATTTATTATTTTATTCAGAACTGAAATTATCACAAGTCACTCTACTCAGAGCTTCCCCCGATTCTGTTCGTCGAATAAATGTTATTTTTCTCTTATTTGAAGACTTTTTATCCCCGTTTTAAAGAAGCACGTACATTAGTGTAGCTATCTATTCATTAGAATGACCCCCCCTCCAAAAAAAAAAAAAAAAAA
>NC_068996.1:39293631-39296118 GCF_001194135.2 Octopus bimaculoides | reverse complement strand
TATATATATATATATATATATATATATATATATATATATCTTTATTTTATTTTGTATAAAGTTCAATTTGCTTATTTTAGTTTTCAAGGGGATCGCCTTTACCTTTCCAATTAATGCTATCAATTGCCACTATTTACTTATTGATATACAAAAATTGACAACTGATTGATTCAATAATTTTGATTACTTTTTGATGTGAAAGTATTTGTATAAAACCTATTTTGTTGTTTGCTTTTAAATGCTATTTCTAAATTTTTTAAAGTAATTATTATATCTACAGGTATTTTTAAGATGTAACTTCTGGTTGGCTGATATGGATGACGATTCTTGTCATCTTTTGGTTTTTATTCCAAACCAGCCCCGGTCGAAAGTACATTAAAGATATTCGATATAGTAATAATCATCCTGTATTTTTGCATATCTAAAATTACATCCAAATTGTCATTTGCCAAAAAATAAAAGGTGGGGTTGAAATACGATTTGAAGGAGATTTGGCTGCTATTTCTACCAGGTCAGTCGACCGCATGGATGCTTATTCCCTCATCATTGCTACAGTAGTTCATAATTTCGAACCATTCTGTTTTAGAAGTACCGCACCTACATATTATTCCCTTTGCTAAAAAAATAAATGTTTACTCGTATTTTCTTGAAATTATCACTATCTTTGAAATGTCTTAACAATAATGAAAATAAAATTCTTGAAAACAAACTTCTTTTAAAATACCCAAAGTTTCTTTCTTTCTTTCTTTCTATTTCTCTTGCCCGTTTCTTTTAGTTTTGAACTAAATATACTTTCTGAAATAACTTCGGAAATAATCTGTTGTTCCGATTATTTGGGTGTTCTTATCTTAAACAGTCCCCTTTCCCCTAATTCTGGTCGTTTGTAGGGCAAGTGAATCGCTTGGTAGTACGGCAACTTATTTCCATCGTCCACACACGCACTCGCTCATAAATCCAAAATACACATTGCTTTATATAGTTTACTAAGTTTAGATTTTGAAATTAAATTCTATAATGCTAATATGATCCTGTCACTTTTGAGTTTTTGCTGTAGAATTAGATTTTTTTTACCCTGCTTTTTGTTTTCTTACATTTGAACAGCGATTAAGTTGGATGTCATAAACGGTTTTTTGTTTGTTTTTGTTTTTTTAATTGGAAAAGTTCTCGTATCAATCCCAGCATCCCCATACCACAGTCTCGACACATTTTTCACCCTGGTTTAGTGAGGTTCCAGTCGAAACAACACGGGTGTAAGTTGAAGAGGTGGGGAAATTACTTGCTATTCTTTCGCTGATAGCTTAACTCTTAATGCTAAAAGTTATTATGTAAATCAGGTATTTATCATACTATTTTGTTTTATCAAATAATTACTTTATAAATAATTTCCGACTGTTGTTTTATCACCCCCACCTTTTTTTTTCTCCTCGAGTAAGTTGGTAACACACGATCTTCATAATATCTAATAGGTAAACTCTTTTTAACTTACCTCGTTGCTCCCCCCTCGTACAGTGATAATGTTCGGCTTGATAGATGCGCAATAATTCCTACCTTTATCTTAGTTCTCGCAAAAAACTTTGAAATCATTATTTCTAATTCGCAATCTGTAACTTTTCTTTGATTTCAGATCATACGTATGCACTGGTGTCTTTTTTTTTCTTCTTCTTTAAACTGTATGTTGTAGTCCATTTCTTTTGCACCTTATATCGAATAATAATTATACTACTACAACTTCGTTCAGTCTTTATTTTTTCTAATACATATTTGTTTTATATAAAAGATATTATTTTATATGCTACACATTTTTATTCTTGTAATTTCTTTATATTTGTGTCTACATTTTTGTTTTTTGAATTTAAAATTTATTCAATAAGCTTTGCGAAATGGGTATGGTTTCAGATTGTAATCTCATGTAGGACGCTTTTAGTGGACGAAAATTCTAATCTGAATTGACAAAGACAAAAATTCATTAAATGGAAGTCCGTCTGCCCAGAAGAGAGATCACCTTCTCTCAACATTTATAATTTTTGCATATTACTTGTGATCACCTAACCGTGGAAATTTGTTATGAGAATTTCAGAGTAAAGTTACGCACAAAAGGGTTTCTATCGAAAATGACGGTTGCCGATTTCTTTCAACGCCACCGATATCGGTTAAGTATCGGGAATATAATTTCATAACTTTTAAAAATCTGATTGAACTTCAGTTCTTAGATCCAGTTGCCATTATTAAGGGCGGTGGATTGGTAGAATGGTGTAAAATACCACTCAAAGTACTCAAAATGCCTTGAGTACTTTCTTTAGCTGAGATCTTGCTGGGTTACACTTCGGTTACCAACTATTTCCTCCCGCAAACTGTGAGGTCTTAGGCCAATGTTAGAAATAATTTTTCATTTCGCCTCTTGATCCGTTGTTTTCTCGTTTTTAAATGCTATTACTATTCACTGGTCAATTTAAAGATTTTTATTTTTGTCACCTAGGTCCCCAGTCT
>NC_068996.1:39275766-39293566 GCF_001194135.2 Octopus bimaculoides | reverse complement strand
CTCGTCAGTTTCTAAATTACTCTCAAATTACATTTATAAAGTTAGAGATGTAAAATTGTTTCGTTTTCGCAGCTTAGATTCGATCATAATCGAAGTTCTATCATTCTTAGTGGAGTGTATCTATGAATTTGAAAGACATAAAACATTACGAAGTACCATTTCTATCTGTCCTCTCAAAATATAGCGCACTTATATCCAGGCAAAGGAAACCAATGGTTTCAATGTCATGTTTTATTTGCATTTTTTTTTTTTATTAAGACAACTGTGATTTCAATAATTTAACTCTTTTCTGCAATGTTCATAAAAATTTTGATACTTGCACTGTATCATTGAAACAAGTATTTTATATATTCAATTACTAAAACACTCCAGAAAGTTAATAGTAAAGTTAGAGGTGATCTCTACATTTTAGGTAGAACCATGTGTTGTGATCAGCATGAAATATCAGTACTTTCACATGAAGTTTAAGCTCTTCTCATAAACTTTACTTTTAAGAATGTCTCAAGTTTCTCTTTATCCTGACGAGAATTGAAGCTAAGAAAGTCCTTTAGAGTTGCAAGCATTTGGTTTTTATCTTTAAATTTTGATTTTTTTTAATATGCAGGTTGGCTGCCTCTGCTTTTAATGTGCTTACAACAACAATAACTAAAATGTTATTATTTTTTTTTTGCAGCTCTATTGTATTATGTACATTATATTGAGAGCATTAGCACATAATGTGTTTTTACACTTTTCTAAAAATAGTTTCTTAATGAATTGTTCTGTCATGCAAAAAACAGCAGTTTTTGTGTGAGACATAAGCTTCAACGCATTTTTTGAGAAGCTCAAATTAGGTATGATTGCCATATGGCCTTTTCTCGTCTTATTTATATCTGTAATTCTTGAATAGCTAATGTTATTTTTAATTATCATCATAGAAAAGTGGCTGCAAAAGCTACTATGATGACTAAACTTCATGCATAGTTGTATGTTTTTAGGGTTCAACCTAACCTATTCTAAGTCATTAACCAACTACATATCTTCTGGTTACTTTTTATTGGCTATAGCATACCACAGTCGGTTCTTACTCCACATGTAACTTTCACTCATAATTGGTCTTGCATTCATTAACCAACAACTTCTAATATTCTGTAGCTCACATGCTTTCATTCAGCTTGTGTCCCAAGCTTTGTTGCTTCAGCTTTTCTTTCTGCTTTTATTAGTTTATTTCTCACTATTTTTTCTAATGTCAACTTGCCACCCATTGCTGCATGTATTCAAGCACCGATCTCTGGTCTCGGGGTGACTCTTCCCACACCACTCCCCTCTTATAAGACCTGGAAAAAAAGTCATGGGCACTTCTCTTTTCCCTTCTTAATCTATTTTTTTAAAAAAAGGACCTATTTCATAAAATGTGAGATAATTTCCATGCCAGCTTGGAGGGAACTTTTTCTTAAGTTGTACAATTAAAGAACATTATCACAAGATCTATCTTCATTAATAATAAATTCATGTATGTTACAAGGCCAGTCCACTCTATCTACTTTTAAACCTTAATGGTTCAGAATGTTTGTTCACCTCTTTAGACATTTGTACTGCTGGTTTCACCATGCACATGTGGCATACAAATCTGTTTTGCTTACTTAGCAGCACCATTAATTGAGATACAGAGTTCCTGCTCCTTATTATTTTCTTTCAGAAAAATACTAATATCTAAAGAAAATTATTTGTATCTTCCCATTTTGGAAAATTAGTCTTGCTATAGTGTATTTTACTAACATTGTTTTTTTTTTGTTTTTTTTTTTGAAGTGGAGTTAAGTAAATAGTGCTGACATGGTTGTATAGTTATAAAGCTTGCTTCCCAACCACATGGTTTCAGGTGTAGTTCCTCTGCATGCCATCTTGGGCAGGTTTCTTCTGCTTTAGAAACTGAAAGATGCCTATTGCGTGTGTTAGTATGCCCCCTTATCTTGACATCACACGGTTGTTGTAAATAAATACCATATTTTTATGGTACCATTTCTGGCCATGGTTAACTATTACCTTACTTGAAAACAAGTGAGGTTTGGCAATGGGAAGCCATACAAAATCTGCCTCAACAAATTCTGTCTGACCTGTGCAAGCAATGAAAGATGAACATCTATCCTAGTCCCTTTACTCATTCTTATGACCCCAGACATCCATAAACATGTGTCCTTGATGAATGCAGACTCAATTTTCATTTTAAGTCATTTTCATTCATTCCAGCAATATCAATGTTGCTTGTATCTAGGTTTGGAGAACACAAATTTGGATACTGTAAAATTTTTAACCCAGTTCACTCACTCTCTCTTTCTCTCTCTCTCTTTCTCTCTCTCTTTCTCTTTCTCTCTCTCTTTCTCTCTCTCTCTCATGACTGTGTTATAAGAAGTTTGCTTCCCAACCACATGGTTCCAGGTTCAGTCCCACTGCATGGTACCTCTTCTATCATAGCCCTAAGCTGACCATAGCCTAGTGAGTGGATTTGGTAGACAGAAACCGAAAGAAGCGTACTGCAAATATGTGTATCTTTGTGTCTGTGTCCCCACCCACCACTTGACAACTGGTATTGGCTGTTCACATCCCCATAATCTAACAGTTCAGCGAAACAGACCAAAAGAAAATGTACCAGGTTTTCAAAAAAATTTTTAAAAGGTACTAGGATCAATTCATTCAACTGGATTTCTTCAAGGTGGTGCCCCAGCATGGCCATAGTCTAACAACTGAAATAGATTAAAGATAAAATATACATATGTATACCCTTTATCAACCCTGGCTAAGAGCAGGGATTCTCAACTGGGGTCCACATGATCCTTGTGGGTCCACATGATTTTGCTGTTAAAATTCATGTGCAGTTTATTACACTGAAATATTTTAATTTTTTTAATACAATTTCTAATGATATTTAATTAATTTTTTTAATACAATTTCTAATGATATTTAATTATAAAAGAGGTGCAGGCATGGCTGTGCAGTAAGAAGTTTGCTTCTCAAACATATTGTTCTGGACTCAGTCCCACTGCGTGATACCTTGGGAAAGTGTCTTCTGCTATAGCCTCAGGCTGACCGAAGTCTTGTGAGTAGAATCTGTAGATGGAAACTGAAACAAGCCTGTTATGTGTGTGTGTGTGTGTCCGTGTTTGTACCCTTGCTGTTTGTACTGATGCTGGTGTGTTCAGCAAAAGAGACCAATAGAATAAGTATTAGGCTTACAAGGAATAAGTCTTGAGGTCAATTTCCTCGACTGAAACCCTTTAAGGCAGTGGTCCAGCATGGCCACAGTCAAATGTCTAAAACAACCAAAAAAATAAAAATGCTGAAGGATGTTTTTTTCTTATAGGTGCAGGTGTGTCTGTGTGGTAAGAAACTTGTTTCCCAACCACATGGTTCCGGGTTCAGTCCCACTGTGTTGTACCTTGGGCAAGTGTCTTCTACTATATCCTCAGGCTGACCAAAACCTTGTGAGGGATTTGATAAACAGAAACTGAAAAAGCTCATATACTTGTGTGTGTGTGTGTTTGTCTCCACTGCACCACTTGACAACCAATGTTGGTGTCTTTACATCCCTGTAATTTAGTGGTTCAGCAAAAGAGACCGATAGGATAAGTACTAGGCTTACAAAGAATAAGTCCTGGGGTCGATTTGTTCGACTAAAGGCAGTGCTCCAGCATGGGCACAGTCAAATGACAAACAAGTAAAAGAATATATACGTTGAATGTCTATGGATGTCTAGTTGAGTAAAATAGAAATCAATGGGGTCCATAGAGAGAAAAAATGGGTCAGAACCAGTAACTAAAGGGATTGGCTAAGTGTCACAAATATCATTTGATTTCTAAACAAAAACTTACTTCTGCAACATAAAAAAACGATTTCTTATGTTGAAGCTTTGTATACCCAAAACAGTACAAGACTAAATTGGTTTTATGAGAGTTTAAGTAGCTGTACCATCATAGAAACTTTCCCTGTGTCATTTTTGCCTTTCAATTGTTCACTCTTCTTGTCCAGTTTGCTTTCTATCTGATCAAAAGAAGCCATCAGCTTTAATATTTAATATATATATGTATGTATATAATTAGCATGTTTATTTCATATGAACATATAGAGACTTTCTGAATCCATTTAGATATATGAAATTTGATATGACACTCTTATCTTTTAAAAGGAATTTCTGTGAAAACTTTTAAAAAATAAGGAATACATTATTTTTAATAGAGAAATTATATCTGTTATCACTGCTTGAATTCATGTCCATATTGAGCAATGTTATTTTGAGCCTCTAAACAGCCATCATATTATAATTGCTTTCACACTTTTTATCATATTTATATAAATTAGTTAATAAAAAATCTCTTTATTTTCAGCAGAAATATTTTCCATTTATTTGCCTCATTAATTCTTCTGTGAGGATTAAGACTTGTAGAGATAAGTTTTTGTCAAGTTTGCATTTTAGCTTTGAGTCATACATTTCACTTAATCACCCACCTACAAACACAATAGTTTAGATCAGGGGTTCTCAACCATTTTTCATCCATAAACCCCTTTGATTACTATTTTATTCTGGTGGACCCCCATTCAGTGTTTAAAAACTAGTTTTATAGAAACTTCTTCCAAAATTCCTATTTATTTTAGTAGACATTAACTTGTGTAGGTTGAACTATGTAAAATTTTAGAGAAAGGAACCATCTAAAGCAGGGACTCTCAACATTTTTATTATCTGTGGACCCCTTTGATTACTATTTTGTGGTGGGACCTCATAGTCATTTGATGTTTAAAAAGTAGTTTTATAGAAACTTTCAAAATTCCTATTTTGTTTTTCACACATTCCCTTGTGTAGGTTGAACTATGTAAGACATTAGAGAAAGAAACCCAGCTGTTTCTTGCAATACATACCAATACATACATCTAAAGCTGATTTTTTTCTGGCCCTGAAAATATTGTGGATCCCCAATTTACTCTTTTGCGTAGGCCTCCAAAAATCTTTTATGGACCCCAGTTGAGAACCACTAGTTTAGACCCTTCTTAATGGTCTAATAGTGTTTGTTAAACCCCTTGAAAACACTTGAACAAAATTCTCACTTTTTTTTAACCCTTTAGATTTCACATAATTCTGTCAAATGTAAAGTTTTTCTATTCACATTGTTTGAATTATGAGGTGGGGCTGAAAAGTTCCTGTCTTTGGGTAAAAGAAAATACAAGAGGATCAGTTATGATTTTATTCAACTTATTCCCCTCTCAGATTCACTCACTTACTGCAGTGGCTCTTCAGTTTTTCTAAGCCCCGTAAAAGAACTTGGAAGGTTGGGCCTCCAACTGGGCCTTTGATGATACCCTTAAAGTTGAGAACTTTCCAGCACCCCCTTGTATACATGTGTGTGTATGTGTGTGTGCGTATATATATATACACACATACACACGAGGGGGTGTTGAAAAGTTCCTGGCTTTGGATAAAATAATACAGGAGGATTGACTACTATCGTTTAACATCTGCCTTCCATGCTGGGATGGGTGGGACGGTTTGCCAGATGGCAGCCAGGCAGAAGCTTGCATCAGACATCTGTAACTGTTTGGCAAGATTTTTACAGCTGGATGCCTTTCCCAACACCAACCACTCAGCAGAGTAGACTCAGTGCTTTTTACATGGCACAAGCACAGGTGAGGTCAGTTTTGGCAAGGTATTTATAGCTGGATGCCTTTCCAAATGCCAACCATTTTACAGTGTGGACTGGGTGCTTTTAACTTGGCACTTGCACTGACAGGGTCACCAAGTACTTGCAAGACAAAAATCATTTGTGAGGAGAGAGGGCATTGAAGGAGGTGATCTTGTGTCAGATGATGAAAGGCTATAGTGAGACAGACACACAGAAACAGGTATCTTGCTGTACAGGAGGTACAATGTTACCTGGCCAGAGAGAGAGAGAGAGAGATCAAGAATGAGGCCAGAAATACGTGTGCTGCTGCAAGGAGATACATGGTTAGTCAACCTGGGGGAAGTGCAATAGAAGGAGAGACAGAAAGTGGGTGACAGCAGAATATAGATGGTAGCAAAGGGCCGGGCATACTCACAATGGATGGGGATCAAAATATTAGATGGTTGAGTAAAGGAAGAGAGAGAGATAGATGGTGACACATGCCAGGGCATATCCTTGAGGTTCAAAGGTCATAATATATGTGGCTGGATATTGCAAAAGGTGCAGGATTAGAGTTTGGGGAAGTGAGTCATAAAAACTTGGGTATATATAGACTGCTTTATAGCAATGATACAGAGAAACAGGGTCGTGAGGACAGGACTGTAGAGTGAGAGTGTATGAAGGAGGAAATGTGAGGAAGAGATGTTGAGATATTGTTTGTTGTAGTGGGGTATCTGAGAAGTTCTCTTGTTACATGTGGGTGGAACACACAGGTCAGGGGGTGCAAGTGGATAGCAATGATATACAGTGAGACAAAACCAAGAGGACAGGATTGAGGAGTGGGAGGTAAGCATAGTGCATGAGGTGAGAATGCGAGGAAGAGAAAGAGATGTAGACATAGTTTGGTTTGTTGTGGTAGAGTGTGTGAGAACTTTTCTTAAGTGTGGATGGCTTGTAGAACTGTTTCACTGATATGGGTGGGTCTTCTCAGAAACCTCATATCACCAGACATCTCAGTCCATTGTCATTTCCTCTGTGAGACCCAATGTCCTGAGATCAGTCCTTACCACTTCATCCCATGTCTTCCTGGGTCTCCCTCTTCTACAGGCCCCATCCACTTTCAGTGATTGGCACTTCTTTATACAGCTGTCTTCATTCTCACACATTACATGTCCAAACCAATGCAGTCTTCTCTCTTGCATGTTACATTTGATTCCTCTTATGCCCAACTTTTCTCTCTCTACATTTGCACTTTGTCGTACATGTGCACTGATGTTGCACATCCAACGGAGCGTACTACCTTTGTTTCTATCCAGTCTACATATGTCTTCTCCATTCAGAGCCCATGTCTCACTACCATGGAGAATAGCCGTTCATACACAAGCATCATATAGTCTATCTTTCACTTTGAGAGAGTCCTTTTGTTGCCAACAGAGGTAATAGTTCTCTGAACTTCCACCACCCAGTTCTCATTCTAGAAACAATACTTTCAGAGCATCCGCCACCATTGCTAATTTGGTCACCTAGGTAACAAACTATCTACAATCTCAAGAGAGCCACTTGGGCATTTGAGAGAATCTAATTTCCATGTGCTCTTCGTGCTTTTTGTTCTTGCACATCTGCCATATATAAAGACTACTTTGTCTGTTAATCTACCTGTGATACCACTGCATCTCTTATGTGTCCATAGTTTACACTGGGTGCAGCAAATGGAATTTCCTCCAACTCTTTTCCTACATATGGAGTAGGGCCATTTACCTGACGGAAAGAAAGTTTTATCTTCTTTCTCACTAACAACCACTTTTGTCTTAGCTAGGTTAACTTTAAGGCCTTTTGATTCCAGGTTTTGTTTCCATGCTAGGAACTTCTTCTCCAATTCTGCTAAAGATTCTGCAATAAGTCATCAGCATATAGCAGTTCCCACAAGCACCCAGTTTTAAATTCCTCTGTTATGGCCTGGAGGACTATAATGAAAAAGAATGGGTTGAAAACTCAGCCCTGGTGAACCCCTGCCTGTACACTAAATTCATCACTGTATTCATGGCTGACTCTCACCTTATTGACAGCATCACTGTACATGGCTTGTACAGATCTAACAAGCCATTCCTCTCTATGCCTAACTTCCTTAGAGACCACCATATAACAGCAGAGAATTATGATTTTATTCAACATATTCCCCTCTCAGATTCACACACTTATTGCAGCAGTCTTTCAGGTTTTTCTAAGCCTTGTAAAAGAACTTGGAAGATTTGACCGTCAACTGGACCTTTTGTGATACCCTTAAAGCCAGGAACTTTTCAGTACCCTCTTGTACATATATATATATATATATATATATATATACGGCAAGCCAAGTGAGACCTAAATCCAAGGCCTCTACCAGGGGTGTAGCCAGCCCCCCTACTTATGCGTACCTTCCTTCATTGGACACGAAACTGGGCAGGTGTGAGAGGCTGGATCTGAACAATTGAGTGGTTGGGTGTGCTGTAGAGCTGTCAAGAGGAAGGCCCCAAAATGGTGCACATTCTTTCCCAGTGACCCCTCTACGAAATCTGGCATCCAGTATGCAGGGGTTTTTGAATGACTGAAATTGCACCAGCAAGCTGTTTCCAAACATCTGGTAGCTTCAATATCTAATGAGACAAGGCATCTATATTTATAAGTTGGGTAATATCTGATAAGACTTAAGTCTGCTATAACTGTCAATGGCTTTAAACATATGTAAAAATAGAAATGTTGGTTATGTCTTATTTAGTAAAAGCTGTTAGGAATTAATTCTGTCATTTAGCTTTTTTTTTGTTTTTTTTTTAATTCTTCAATTAATGCATTTCCATGTGTAACTTGATAATTTGTGATATTGAAAAAGTTCTTATTTTATTCTCTATCATCATTATAAACCATTCTTCATTCGCAGTCATGTATTGTGTACAAATATACACATTTACATATCATTGGGAATGCTGGAGCAGTCATTCTTACTGCTAGGTAGGGTTTTTTTTGTTGGTTAGACTTTTTTTTAATATCAATAAATGCACAACAGTGAAGCAAGTATAACACATGCCAGTTGGGTTATGATGAGCAGATCCACTAGCATAGGTAGGGGCAGCACTTTTGTAGCTGCTGTAGGCAATGTTTCTTGTGGGGTCCGGGGGCAGCAAATGGAAGGGCTACTCCTGGTGGCACACACTCTAGTAACGCTAGTAGGCAGATCTATAAACAAAGATATTCTAGTCACAGTCATTTCTACATGCAACCCATGACGTAAGAAATTTTGCTACTATTTCTAGTGGTTCCAATGTCCCTACAAAGCAGGGGTTCCCTCCCGGGGGTCCATATGCTTTAGCAAACACTATTAGATCTTTAATTCTTTAATATTTAGATTCTCCTGTCAAATGAGAAGTTTATTTATTCACACATGCACTAACTCACACACACACACGCACTCATCCCCACACATGCACACACACACTCACATAAAAATGACAGGCTTCTTGGTTTCTTTCTACCAAATTCACTCAGAAGACTTTGGCCAGCCCAATGGTAGAGTAGAAGACACTTGCCTCAGGTGCTATGCTATGAGATGGAGCCCAGAACCATGTGGCAGGGAGGCGAGCTCCTTACCATGCAGCCACACCTGTGTCGACATGGCAAGAATAATGAGGTTAAGTTTTCAAGAAAGTGATTGGTTCTTATGGATGAGATTCGCAATATGCTCTACAGAATTTCCCGTTGTAACAAAGGAAGAAAAAAAAGTTCATACTTGAACAGTAAACTTATATCTGTTACTTGTTTCAGTCATTAGACTGTGGCCGTGCTGGAGCACCACCTTAAAGGGTTTTTTAGTCAAAAAAATCGACCCCAGGACTTATTCTTTGTAAGCCTAGTACTTATTCTATCGGTCTCTTTTTGCCGAACCGCTAGGTTATGGCGACATAAACACACCAGTGTCAGTTGTCAGTCAATGATGGGAGACAAACATAGATATACACACACATATATATATATATATATATATATATATACATATAATGGTGCTAGACTAAATATCATCTGGTTGCTAACTGATGAAGAATTAGGGACCTTCTATGTCTGTCTTCTGTCCATTTGTGCACTCAATATATGTTATACATTGTTTACATTTCGTTTGTGTATTTACTATGTTATTTCATTAATTAATGGAATGCAATGCATCCTAGCTTTTATTAACAGTAAGTTTTACATATCATCATCACTTAATGTCCGCTTTCCATGCTGGCATGGGTTGGATGGTTTGACTGAGAACTGGCAAACCAGATGACTGCACCAGGCTCCAATCTGATCTGGCAGAGTTTCTACAGCTGGATGCCCTTCCTAACGCCAACCACTCCAAGAGTGTAGTGGGTGCTTTTACATGCCACTGGCACGAAGGCCAGTCAGGCGGTACTGGCAACAGCCATGCTCAAAATGGTGCATTTTATGTGCCACCTGCAAAGGAGCCAGTCCAGCGGCACTGGCAATGACCTCGCTCGAATGTCTTTTCATGTGCCACCAGCACAAGTGCCAGGAAGGCGATACTGGTAACAATCACGCTCAAATGGTACTATTTACGTGTCAATGGCAGACAGCTGCTCTGGCAACGATCACTCTCAGACGCTCCACTGGTACAGGTGCCATCACGATTTCGATTTCACTTGCCCCAACAGGTCTTCGCAAGCGGAGTTTAGTGTCCAATGAAAGAGAGGTTGGCATGGGTGCCAGTCGTCGAATTTGGTTCAATTTCAATTTCACTTGCCTCAACAGGTCTTCACAACCACAGTTTAGTATCCAATGAAAGAAAGGTACGCATAAGTGGGCTGGCTACACCCCTGGCAAAGGCCTCGGATTATGGTCTCACTTGGCTTGCCGGGTCTTCTCACGCACAGCATATTTCCAAAGGTCTTGGTCGGAAGTCATCGCCTCGGTGAGGCCTAGTGATACTTTGCAGAATGAGTTCAATTCATTCCATGACTGAGCTCATCTTACAATTTACTCATTTTACAAATCAATTTTCCCCATTGCAATTAACTAAAATATAATTAATCAATCCGTTCCATCCCTCAAAAATAATTTTTTTATGGGTTTTAAAACAGAAAAAGTGTAGTTACAAATAAAATGACAATTGTAAAAAAGGGAATGCAAAAGAGATATGTAAACTGGTTTTAACTGAATTAGCTTAAAGGTGGGATGATTTGTGTGCTCATACTGCGGATTTCCACTCGTACTTCAAGACAAAAAATTCGCATGAGTCTCAGATTATACAATAAATTACTTGTGTATGTCTCTCTCTCCTTCTCTCTCTCTCTCTTTCTCTATCTCTCTCTTTTTCTCTCTTTCTCTCTCTCTCTATCTTTCTCTCTATCTCTCTATCTTTCTCTCTATCTTTCTCTATCTCTCTCTCTCTCTTTCTCTCTCTCTCTCTCTCTTTCTCTCTCTCTCTCTCTCTCTCTCTCTCTCTCTGTATAAATAAATAAAGAAACAAACAAATAATGAGTATATGAATATATACGTACAGGTGTGTGCATACCTACGTCTACCTGTATATATAGGTGCATATCTGGGTACAGGACATTGCAAACAAATCGTAGACAAGAAATAATAATAACCAGAGTACAGAAAACACACAAGCCACATAGAGAACATTTTCCTTCATCAGCTACCCCCGTTTTAACACCGGCGTTTCAAATATATATATATACGCACACAGTTTTCTTTCAGTTACTATCTATCAAATCCACTCAAGGCTTTGATTCGCCTGAGGCTATAGAATGCACTTGCACAAGGTGCCATGCAGTGAGACTGGACCCAAAACCATGTGGTTGGGAAGCAAGCTTCTTACCACACAGCCATATCCATGTCTACATGTCTTCATCTAAAGATATGCAGACAAAAAAGATAAATCTGCAAAAGACCATGGATCTCTTAGGCTTTTTCTGTACATTCATGGTGAATATGCTTGTGTGTTCTGAAGTTGCGAAGGGGAATGACTCTGTGTTTACAACATCAGGTTTACAATTGTGAGGTTGTGAGTTCAATTCCCAGACTGGGCTGTGTTGTGTTCTTGAGCAAGACACTTTATTTCACATTGCTCCAGTTCACTCAGCTATAGAAATGAACTGCTATGTCACTGATGCCAAGTTGTATCGACCTTTGCCGTTCCCTTGGATAACACCGGTGGCATGAAGAGAGGCTGGTATGCATGGGAGACTGCTGGTCTTCTATAAAACAACCTTTCCCAGACTTGTACCTCGGAGGGGAACTTTCTAGGTTCAATCCCATGGTCAGTCATGACCGAAGGGAGTGTCACCCTCTGAAGTTTTGATTTTTTTTCTTTACCCCCACCCCCACACTTCCAGCACCTCCATTTCATAGCATATATTCCTTAAAATTTACTTAGACAGTAATTCCATTGTGTCTGATTTTGGCATGTGAATGCAGCAATGTACTGTTGGTACATTGTATCATTTTATAATAAATGTTGAATAGAAAAATTGTTGAATAATGGTTATATTTTCAGACTCAATGAGGAATATTATGACTGAAATTATATTGAAATTGAACATTTTTACATAACTCAGCTTATTTTAAACAGTATCCTCTCTCTCTCTCTCTGTTTTTTTTTTCTTAGTTTTGTTTGGTTTTTTTATGCCAGTTTTAATCTTTTAGTTATTGTACAGAAACTTGACAGAATTTTATTTATAAACAAGTATGAATATTTGCCACACTTTTGGGAGTGGATAGGTGGCAATTACTCTGGAACAACGGACTGTGTCTATAGCCATCACACAGCTGCCAGGATTGTTAAGATCAATATAGTTAATATTCTTGAAAAGTAGTTTACAAGTCAAAACCTGCATGAACAAATGTGTGAATAGGGAATTCCAGAAGACTGATGCTCTCAAGAGGAAAGGACTAGGTGTTGGTTATTGTGAAGTGGAGAGAAGAAAGAAGTCGGGACTGGCACAGCACCAACCAGCTCAAAGTAGCAAAACCCACTATTGTAGGAGCAGAAAATACTGAGAGAGGAGACAGTGCGTCCTTTGGTCAGAGGCTGGAATGTATTGGTAAGAAACTTCATGCCAGACAAGTGATCTTTCTTTGGATGTTTGTATGAATAGCAGCAACGCTGTCCCAGATGTGAGATGTGGAAACAGTAGGTTTTTGCAAGGCTGCCAATGAGATTTTCAGCAAAACTCTCTTGTTCACAACCCTGTAACTTAGCATTTCTGCAAAAGAGACTGATAGAATATTTGCCAGATTTAAGAAAACCCCGTGCTGGTGGCATGTAAAGAATACCTTCCAAGCATTGGGCCTCACAAAGGCAAAGTGGCTGAGTTCTTTTCAAGCGTTGGGCCTCACAGAGATAAAGTGGCTGAGTTCCTTTTGAACATTGGGCCTCACTGACGTATTGAGAAGACCCGTCAAGCCGAACAAACTCACAGTCACGGCAGATACTGATGTCATACAAATTGGCACCAATGTCAGTGGCACATAAAAGCACCCTGGTATCACACAACTGGCACCCATACCAGTAGCACATAAAAGCACCGTTTACACTCTGAGTGGTTGGCGTTAAAAAGGGCATCCAGCTGTAAAAAAACTATGCCAAATCAGACTGGAGTCTGGTGCAGCTTTCCAACGTACTAGCCCTGTTCAACTCAAACCAGCATGGGCAACAGACATTAAATGATGATGAAATACAAGGTAGATTTATTTGACCTAAAGGTGGTACCCCTGTATAGCCCCAGTCTAGTGACTGAAACAAGTAAAAGATGAAAAATATTGAAATTGCGGTTTCTGTAATTATGATGGTTTCAATTAGTACGCCAGTATTTAAAGATAATGGATTTCACAGAAACTTTACAATGTACAAGTTCAATCCTCTACATTTAGACTGAAATGGTCCTGGCATTGGTAGAATCATTACAAACTGCTTAGCAATATTTACTTGCAAACCTTTACATTCTAAATTCAGATCCCACTGTAGTCAACTTTGCCCTCAATCTTCCTACAGGTTTGCAAAAGACATGTTATATTGTGATTAATTTGATATTCATATAATATATCTTAGATATAAGATTATAATAGAATGCATTATCTTTTGTCTTTCATAAGTTTGTACAATAGGTATCGATCATATACTGAGTTAGTTTTAGTTATACTGTTGTCTTAAGAATATGAGAGGGCCTGTTATCTACTTTTATGGATGTCAGATTTTATGTGCAATTGGCTTGCACATGATTGTATTGTTTTTTGTTCTTAAACTATTTTATTTTCCTAGTTCTTAAGAAAATAAAGTACCAGAATTATAGTTGTTAAAGTATGACTTCATATTTACCCATATCTGTGGTACTGGTGTTCATTCTACTTATGTTATTAAAGAGCTCATGCAAAAAATATCCTTTCCTCAATTAGCACAAGTTGAATTGATCTGGAAATTTTAAAAGTTTTACATCTTTTATGTTTATTTATATTATTTTTGTTTAACTAGGTATGTCTATTAATGTCAACTATTCAGCGACAGTTGTACAGGAGGCATCTATTTTTAATGAAGCTGACACAAAGAATTAATTTGTCTATACAATGTAGTAACAGTTGCAGGGTTTCAAATTACAACCTATTGTGCAAAACAAATATAATTAATGTTGCTGCTGCCTATAAAAACATAGCAATACAATGACTATCAGTGTGGGCCACTACATCTTATGAATCGTCTGAGTAGCCAATAGATGGCTCAGTGGTTAGAGCATTGGGCTCTCAATCATAAGGTAGTAAGTTCGATTTCCAGATCGGGCTGTGTTTTGTTTTCTTGAATAAGACACTTTATTTTACATTGCTAGAGTTCATTCAGCTGTAGAAATGAGTGCAATATCACTGGTACCAAACTGTAACAGCCTTTGTCTTTCCTTTAGATAACATCAGTGGTGCGGAAAGGAGAGGCTGGTATGCATGGGTGACTGCTGGTCTTCCATAAAAAAACCTTGCCCGGACTTGTGTGCCTCAGAGGGTAACTTTCTAGGTGCAATCCCATGGTCATTACTTCAGCATATGAACCAGATATAATTTGGTTAGTCTCCTGAGATGGTGATTCTTTGACGCTCTTACTAACAACCTACTATAATGATTTTTGTATTTTTATGTTCTTTTGTGACACAGCTTTCAATTCCTGTCTGTTATTTCTCTCGCTGTGTGTTGCAACAAGTCCATTTTGTAAATGGTAGTGAGTTTTGGAGATCGGTATGACCATCTAGTATTGCAGCAGTAGATGTGTAGTGTTTCGGGGCTCAGCAACTCTTCATTTCTGTGCATCTGGTTTCAACCCTTTTACTTTATGTTCAACACTTTTAGTCTGACATGTCTTCTCACGCACAGCTAACTGCCAGGAGTCTCAGTTCCCTGTCATCCCCTCTGTGTGGCCCAACATCTGAAGATCCTTTCTCACAACTTTGTCTCGTGTCTTCCCGGGTCTAACTCTTCCATATGTTCTCTTGATGCAACTGTCTTCATTCATAAGCAGAAAACGTTATCAATTTTCATGTCTAAAGTGTTGATGATTTAACTGAGCTTGTGGCTTCTTTTGTAGTGGTTATCAGTGATACAGAGAGGCCACTGTAGGACACTGCAAGTTTAAGGTGTTCAAAGACTGTCTCAATTCCTAAACTGACAGTGGAAACAGATAATATCAGCAGTAATATTATTTATGGTACTTGTATATATAAACTTCACAATTGTCATTTAATGAAATATTCCAATGAACCAAATGATTTTATTGCACAGGTGTTGATTATGATGCTGAATTATGTATGTATGATATATATATATATATGTATGTGTGTGTGTGTGTGTGTGTAATTTTATAACATTTCTTATTTTTCAGGTCACATTTTCTCTTCTTTTGACCTAAACAAAACCAATGATGTCTAAGGTTGCATTTAGTACGAATGGGAAAGTAATTGGACCAAAAACAGAGAAAAAGGTGGAATTCAGGTGTGATTTTTTTATTTCTTAAATTTTATTCTTTTACTAATTTTAGTTTTATAGCTATAAACATGCTTAACCACAAAATTACTGCACCACTTGATTTTATTGTTACTCATTGGATGTGAGATTTTAATATTACTCCTTAACTCTGTCTTGTGTTGTTTTCTGTTGATCTAGAAGCTTTTTCAGTAGATTATTAATGTGTAATTCAAAATTTATTTATATGCCACTTATGTAATGTAGTTTGTGTGCATCTTGAAAAGAAATCTGACCATTGAATCCATGGCAGTTAGCATACGAAGGCAGAAGTCACATGCCAGCTAGCTAAGAATAAGTGACTTCCAGAGAATTAGCATCACTCCTTGTTCTATTACTACTATTAGTTCCCTCGATCTACTCTCTTTCAATTCAGCTTGTGTGGTGTGGAACTATTTGATAAAAGGAGAGCTGAAGACTTGATGGGAATGCTGGGGTTGGAAGAATTGATGGAACAGCTGGCAAGGGTGAGTGGAGTGTGGTGGTATGGACATGTGTTGAGGAGGGATGAGGATCATGTTCTGAGGAGAGTGCTTGAGTTTAAAGTGAATGAACTGCAAAAGCGAGGTCGACCAGAGAAAAGGTGGAGGAAGAGATTGGGAAGGTTGGCTTGAGGAGGGAGAACAATCAAAATCTGGTGAGATGATGTGAGAGCAGTTACTGTAAGAGTGAGGTAGATCCAGTCACCCCTGTTAACAGGGACAAACCTGGATTTCAAATATTGGAATTCAGTATGAAAGAATACATATGT
This sequence comes from Octopus bimaculoides, assembly GCF_001194135.2. NCBI lineage: Eukaryota > Metazoa > Mollusca > Cephalopoda > Octopoda > Octopodidae > Octopus > Octopus bimaculoides. The sequence goes on along the minus strand of NC_068996.1, from coordinate 39,277,159 downwards.
ATTAATAGTTATGAGTATATTTCTTTGTGATATTTCACATACTGACAGTTTAATTGAACTGCCGAAACTATAACATATCAGGGCTTAATTACCTGCAGTCTATGTTCTGTTGCATCAGTATCTAATTTATATTCAACATTTCCAGAGTTAAGAGGCAGCATGCCTTATGGATCAATTCAATTAGCAGTACTCTTTGAGAAATTTGTGGTGAAAATGAAATAATTCTGTAGAATGAAATTCCATTACCTTCTTGCATTATCAACTGAAGCAATAAACATGAAAATGAAATACCACTTCCAACTCAGGAATCAAAGCAATGTTGCGAAATTATGATCCACTGATTAGAACTGGATTTTAGTTGCAACACTTTAAGAAAGGACCCTTAGTGTGATTTATTTCAGTGTAAATGTTGGTTTCAGATTTTGGCACAAGGCCAACAATTTTAGGGAAGGAGATAAATTGATTACATCATTCCCAATGTTCAACTGGTACTTATTCTATTGATCCCGATAGGATGAAAGACAAAGTTGACCTTAGCAGAATTTGAACTCGGGCGTGCTAACAATTGTGCCAGCTCACCACTCAATAATAATAATGGTTTCAAATTTTGGCACAAGGTCAGCAATTTCGATTACATCATTCCCAGTGCTGAACTGGTAGTTATTTTATCAACCTTGTAAGTATGAAAGGCAAAGTCAACCTCAGCAGAATTTGAACTCTGATGGACAAAATACTGCTAAGCATTTTGCCTGGCATGCCAACAATTCTACCAGCTTGTCACCTTACTTCAATGTAAACATTATTCTTTGACACTTATCATGGAATCAGGAAGATTTGGGATTCAGTTGTGTTAACAACAAACAAGATGAAGACAAATATCCGTCAAATGTAAATAATTCCTCGTCTCTTAAATATAGAAAGTTATAGATGTTCAGTTTCCTTTGTTGTTGGGTACACTTATTTGTTTACAATTCTATTGTCAAAAACAATTTTGATAGACCAAGCAGAAATTATTACACTCACAACAGTGGAATGGTGGGTTGAAGCAAGGTTTGGTTAAGGAACTGATGAAATTCATTATCAACAAGCAAACAGTAAAGAGAAAAGGCATGTGGTTTAAGAGGTCAGGTTTTTTTTTGTTTTTTTAAGAATGAATTGGGGTCAGTGGAGGAAAAATGTAAAGATGTGGAGAGATGAAAAGTGATGAATATTGTCTTTATAAGGTAATAATGTTAGAGCTAAGGCACTGAGATGGTAAGAGCTAAGATGAAAAATAAGATAAACAATTGTCCTTAGTATGATAAATGAACTCAGTCTTGTGTGCAGATACCACAGTATGAAATATAATTTATCAATGTATTTAAATGTACATTGAGCAAATGCACACACATAT
>NC_068996.1:39268062-39275593 GCF_001194135.2 Octopus bimaculoides | reverse complement strand
AACATCGATTATAATTTTTTAATACAAAACTTTATCCCATTTAACAGCCGTTACTGCTTCCAATGTTCTACAGTGTTGCCATTGAAAATTCTAATAATAATATTCGTCATATTTTGCAACACATCTGATCTGGAACATGTGTTTTTCTTCACTCTAATGAAGCTCCATATTCCAGATTGGATGTGTTGCAAAATATGACGAATATTATTCTCAGAATTTTCAATGGCAACACCATAGGACACTGGAAGCAGAAATGGCTGTTAGATGGGATAAAGTTTCGTATTAAAAAATATAATCTGTTAGTCAATTGTTGATCAAGATTTCTCCATTTTCTGCTTAATTTAAATTTGATTCCTGATAAACTCATGTTTATCTTTGTTATTGCCTGTATCCTACGAGCATAATATGCTTGCATATGTATGTCCAGGGTTAACATAGGTAATTATACTGGGAGTAAAACGGATATTTTTATCCCTTAGACGGTTATTCCAACCTCTAACTCTACTAACCTTATATATATATTAAATAGAAGAGGATACAATATCCTGGTGGATAGCATTCAAGCTCTTGGTTACAATCCATGTTGGCTAACCACATCAAGTTGTAAGAAGCTCCTAGGATTACTGAGAGTGAGCAATGCCACTGTTTTTTATCCAGTGGTTAAATCTTGGGTTCCTTCTTCAGATTATGACTATTTAACTGAGTGTGTCAGACAAAATTTATATTAAATATACTGTAATTGACTGTAGAAATATAAAGTTAGGCATATGTACTAATCTGTTGCATATAGTAACAATAACAACATACATACATCAACACATGCATGAAAATGCACACGCATATACAAAGACAAATATATATATATATGTACATCCATGCACATGTATACACACATTACATATATGCATACTCACACACACACATATTTATACAATTATACATATGCAGCAATTATTTACCTACTCCATTCCTAACACCCACTGATGTATATACAAAAATGCTTAGCTCTGGAGCACGTGTATATTGAGCTCTAACAATTGGCTATTAATATTACTACGCCTAAGCAAGATCATAATAAATAAATGTGCATACGTAATTTTCATGTTATTGCATCCTTTAAATATTCTACCTGTCTTGCCATAGAAGTTGCTCAAGTTGCTGCTACCTTGACCAAAGCCATGTTCTGTTAACAAATAACTCTTCTTTAAGTAAATCACTTTGTCTTTGGCGATTCGTTCCATGAACTTAGTGATGTGTGAAGTCTAATAGACTGATTTGTAACTGTTAATGCTAACTCTAACCCTGCCACCTTCCTTTCAATATAGTTGAATAAGAATTGGTTGAACCTTGCCCTGCCTCTACCCTGGTTAACTTTACACCATAAGATAACTTCATTGGTTCTCTGCTCTAAGAAGAGATTGGGTGCCCTCTTTATGTTCTTCTTCTTTCTTAGTATATGTTTTCCTGCCAGCCAAATTTTTTATTTAGCTGGGTTAATTAGTATTTGGAGTTCACTCTCAAAGAATATTTGGAAACAGTATCTGCAATGGCTTATTTTTTAAAATTTTTTATTAGTTTATGAACAATAGCATCATTGATTATCGATTTCTGACAACATGACAACAATTATGAGGAAGTGTCTGTAGCTTGATGCAGAGCAAATATGTCAAAAGTTATTGTAAGCATCAGTTTTCATGACAATGGTTAAATCTTTCATTGATATACTTTGGCAAAAAATACATGCATACAATGTTCTTCTGCACAACTTCTGTCTGCTAAGTTTCACTCACAAGGTCAATTTGTAACTATGGCAGGAAACCTTAGTCCAAAGTGTCAGAGTAGATTGAACATGGAACCACAGTTATGCTTGTATATTTTTGTGTGCACTTTTAGAAGACCTATTGCTGGGTTCAGTATTATATTTACTGATTATTGCTCTTATACTTGCCATGTCTAAATATATATCAGCATAATTCAGCAGTAGCTAATGCTTTAACAAACATGATTGAAAACTGAAAGACTATGTATGTTTGTTGATACTGTTCTTAATTGATGTTGCTGTTATACTGCTTGTCTTTTGCCAATAAACTTCTTTTTTGTTTTCAGAAATTAATTGTAAAATCTATTTCAGTCTGGTATTTATTTTATCTAATATGTATATTTCTGGATATATATATTGTTTGCACTCAGCTGACTCATCAATAAATAAAATACAAAATTAAAATGTTTCTTGTTGTTTGCAGCTGGTATCTAATAGTTAAAGCTTTTAAGTGTTATCGACTAAATTTAAATGTAATTCAAGTCTTAATTTATACACTATATGCAAGCAAGTGACTTTGCATTAAATGATGAATAATCTTTTGTTTTGTTATTCATCTGTGGCCATGTTGGGGCAGCACTTTAAAAAAAAAACAAAGCATGAAATACTTTGCAGAAATTTTTTTTTATATATGTAAGACAAGGTGCAGGCATAGCCATGTGGTAAGAAGCTTGCTTCCCAACCATGATACCAGGTTCAGTCCCACTGCATGGCACCCTGGGCAAATGTCTTCTATAATAGCCTCAAGCAGACCAAAGCCTTGTGAGTGGATTTGGTAGATGGAAACTGAAAGCAGTTCAACAAAAGTGACCAATAGAATAAGTACCAGACTTAAGACAAAATAACTGTTGGAGTCAATTCATTGACTAAAAATTCTTCATAGTGCCTCAGCATGGCCAGTCTAATGACTAAAAAATCTTTTTAAATTAGAATACTAAAAAAGAAAAGAAAGAAAAAATCTCACCCACTGAAATTGAAACGTAACTAATTTTGGATTTCCTAGGTTATTATATTTTGTCTATAAAAATAAAATATTTTTCTACTTTGCACCACTTTTCAGTATTAAGTTGCTTTTTTCATTTTTTTTTTAATATCCAGGCCAATGGCTTGAAGCCATCAAGGCACCATGTCTTTATAAATATGTTTACAAATCCAGTACATAGTGTAAGAATTGAATTAATGTGTACCTGAAGGAGATTAAAAAATGATAAAACCTGAAACCTGACATAGATAAATAAGTTTTCTGAAGGTTTCTTTTTTCTTTTTTTTTTTTTTGTAACATAATATTCTTCAACATTATCTTCACTGTTATCATTACCATCATAGCTACTACTACTACTACTACTACTACTAAACCTGATGATGACTCTCATTACCATTAACATCAGCAGCACCAAAAATATTTTGTACTACTGTACTGTATTTTCCTTACTAGCATCACTAACTACACAAGTTAAATAGGGAAATTTTTATGAAGTCATTTGACCTACTCAGTGTAACACATCAGTCTCTCGCTCTCTCTCTCTCTCTCTCTCTCAAAAATTTCTCTGGCTTGTTGAGGAATTAGATTAGTGCTTTGACTTCATCCAAAAAGCTGACTGGAAACCGGAATTTGTTCTGGACAAACATGCATGGCACTGCACTTTTGTTCAGTCTACAGCAAAAATAACCTCATCTTCATCTTTGCAGTTATCCAGTTCTTAAAACTGGATTCAACTGCAGTACATCTGGGGAATAACAACAGATATTGTAACAAAGGATGGAGATGCCTGGTGCCTTGCTGTACTTCTCTACTCCACAGAAGTGTTAGGACCAGTCCTTCCGGTGGTGTAAAGCACTTGTGATGGTACCACATAAAAGTGCTCATACGGTGCCATGTAAAAGAGCCTGTGCAGTACCACGTTGAAGCACTCAGCACACTCTGTAAAGTGGTTGGCATTAGAAAGGGCATCCAACCATAAAAACCATGCCAAATCAGACTGGAGTCTGGTGCATATCTCTAGCTTGCCAGCTTTGGTTAAACTGTCCAACCCATGCCAGCATGGACAACAAATGTTAAATGATGATGATTGAGTTTTACCGAATAGTGTAACACATCAGATCAGACAGCCAGTATTGCAAACTAAAGCAAAGTGAGATTTACTGTCAAACCAAAGAGAGACCAAAAATGATTTTCTTCTCAGACTAACTCGTTGCAAAAACCATCATGCATGTACTCAAAATGTCAGTTAATAACAATTATAATGCTTGCAATTCAACAAAGTGCTCTCTAAAAACAAAATGTGTTGGCTGTGTGCTTCCCAACCACATGGCTCTGGGTTCAGTCCCACTGCATGGTACCTTGGGCTTGTGTCTTCTATTATAGCCTCAAGCCAACCAAAGATTTGTAAGGGGACTTGATAGACAGAAACTGAAAGAAGTCGATATATGTGTGTGTGTGTCTGTGTTTGTCCCCCACTAGCACTTGACAACCATCCCTGTAACTTAGTAAATCAGCAAAAGAGATATGATAGAATAAATTCCAGGCTTAGAAAAAATGAATACTGGGGTTTGATTCGTTTGATAGAAAAAATTGTTCAAGGCAATGCCCCAGCATGGCTGCAGTCTAATGACTGAAACAAGTAAAAGATAAGAATAGTGTCCAGTAAACAAACTTGTTTGCGTCTCCTGCACATTGAAGAAAAATTCACAGTACAAACTTCATCCCTTATTTAACCTGCACTAAAATAAACAAAAAGCAATGACCCTTAAAACACAACACAGCTATGGCACTAAAGGTACTTTTATTTTGACAGCTGAAAGCACATGGCTCAGTGGTTAGTGTGTTGTGCTCACAATCACCAGGTAGTGAGTTCAATTCCTAGACTGTGCTGTGTTGTGTTCTTGAGCAAGACACTTCATTTCACGTTGCTCCAGTCCACTCAGCTGTAGAAATGAGTTGTGACATCACTGGTGCCAAGCTGTATCAGTCTTTGCTTTTCCCCAGGATAACAGCAGTGGCATTGAGAGGCGACAGCTGGTCTTCTATAAACAACCTTGCCCAAAATTGTGCCTCATGGGGGAACTTTCCTGGTGCAATCACATGGTCGTTTGTGACCAAAAGGGGTCTTTATTTTGATAATTGATACTCTTTATTGGCAAAAACTATATATATTACCTCATCATAGCTGAGGTCCCAAACATCCCAAGTGTTTCTCATAAACAAAAAAAAAGAGTTGACGGGATCTTGGATCCCTTAAAAAGACAGGAACGCTTTTCATCATAGTTCGAATCAGTCAAGATTGACCTGGAGTTGCACAACAACCAAACTTGACTTTAATGATGTATTGGCCTAATTTGCTAGAAATAATAGCCAATCACACTCTGCTGTCTTTAAAATAAAGTTTTAAGATAGCTTAATGTAGCATACACATTGTATCTGAATAAAAGACAGGATTGTCACAGCTGGAATTCCTCTGATTGTAATCCTTCTTGATTAGCGCTGATCTAAAACTAAACAACAGCAACCAATAATCTTTTATCCATAGAAACAGATTAGCAGTAATCTCCATTTAAATTATCATGATTGGTGCAGGCGTGATTGTGTGGTTCAGAAACTTACTTCCCAGTCATGTTGTATCTGGTTCTGTTGCACTGTCTAGCACCTTGAGTAGGTGTCTTCTGCTATAGTTCTAGGCTAACTAAAGGCTTATGAGTGGATTTAGTACATAGAAACTGAAAGAAGCCTGTCTTTGTGTGTGTGTGTGTGTGTGTAAACATTTAGTTCATAATTGCTAGTCCAACAAAATCTATTTTGTTTCACCTACAGTTATTCAGGAACTAAGTGTTTACTCACTTTCAAACATAACTTCTTTGAACATATACACCCTGGAATATGTAAATATAAAGATATAGATCATCATCATCGTTTAACATGTTTTCCATGCTGGCATGTGTTGGTTTGACAGGAGCTGACCAGCTGAAGGGCTGTTCAGGCTCCATGTCTGTTTTGACCTGGTTTATACAGCTGGATGTCCTTCCTAACACCACCTACTTTACAAAGTGTAGTCTGTGCTTTTATACAGCACTGGATCAGGTCCTTTTTACATGGCACCAGCACCTACAAACCTGCATGATTAGGGATGTTCAGTTGGAGAAGGTTGCAGGGGATGAGCCTGTTTGCAAGGCAACTACGTTTTTACTCAGCTTGACATGTCTTTTCAGGCACAGCAAAGTGCCAGGAGTCTCAGTCCCTTGTTATCCCTTCTGTGAGCCCTGATGTTTGTTGATCCTTCCTCACCACTTCATACCACGTCTTCCTAGGTTCCCTTCCACATGTTCCCTCTTCAGAGACCAGCACCTCTTGATAATGTGCATGTGTTTGTGTGTCCCCTTGTTTTGACATCATCCAATGATTGTGAAAAAGGCATCATATGTCATGTTCATTTCCTGCCTTCCATAACAAACATGTCTGGCAATGGGGTTAGGAGAAATACTATGTTGCTTTGAAATATGAGAGCTGGCTACAGAAAGGGTACCTAGCTGTAGTAACACTCGCATGGACATTAAACAATGACGTTACTCATCAAAAACTTGTTTCAGTTATCAAAAATTACCCCTACAGAGCGCAGCTGCATAGCAAAATGAGATAATATTTAAAAACCCATTGTCTTTATATGACAGGTTTGTGTTTGATTATGTGATCTTTTGTTCATAAATGCAAAATCCACCAACTTATTCAAATAGAGCATATTCACATGTTGCGTCTGTATGTGAAGATATATCTTCTACTTGTTTCAGTCATTAGACTGCAGCCATGCTGGAGCACTGCTTAATTCAACTTTTAGTTGAATTAATCAACTCTACTTGTTGTTTTTGTTTGGGGAGGGGGGCACAGACACAAAGACAAGCGCACATAAATATGTGGCTGTGTAGTAAGGAGCTTACTTCCCAACCACATGGTTCCAGGTTCAGTCGCACTGCATGGCACCTTGGGCGAGTATCTTTTACTATAGCCTCGGGCCGACCAAATCCTTGTGAGTACATTTGGTAGACAGAAACTGAAAGCCCATTACTGTTTGACAACTGGTGTTGGTGTGTTTATGTCCCCGTAACTTAATGGTTTGGCAAAAAGAGACCAATAGAATAAGTACTAGGCTTAAAAAACAAACCCTGTAGTTGATTTGTTCAACTAAAACCCTTCAATGTCATGCTCCAGCATGGCCAGTCAAAGTCCTACTGTGTCACAGCTTGGGCAAGTGTCTTCTACTATAGCCTCGGGCCAACCAATGCCTTGTGAGTGGATTTGGTAGATGAAAACTGAAAGAAGCCCATTTTGTGTATACACATATATATATATATATCTATATATAAAAATGAGAATGTGTCTGTCTGTCTGTGTGAATCCCTAAAACTCGAGAACTACGCAACCAATTTCATTCAAATTTTACAGATGCCTTACTTAGGGTTCCAGTAGTGTTTTAGTCAAAAAACATGTTTAACTTCTTGAGAGGGGGGAGAGGGAGAGAGAGAGAGAGACGTATATGTATACATGTGTGTAGATGTATAGGCATACATGTGTGTAGATGTATAGGCATACATGTGTGTAGATGTATAGGCATACATGTGTGTAGATGTATAGGCATACATGTGTGTAGATGTACAGGCATACATGTGTGTAGATGTATAGGCATACATGTGTGTAGATGTATAGGCATACATGTGTGTAGATGT
>NC_068996.1:39252027-39267694 GCF_001194135.2 Octopus bimaculoides | reverse complement strand
GTTGCAGACCTCCTTTGAGTCTTTTTATTATCACTGCGACACATAGTCCCCAGTTGGTAACATTGATTTCAAGGCCTTCCCAGATGAGAGACTGGCATTCCACTTAATGTCTATGTTCCATGCTGGCATGGATTGGAGAGTTATTAATGTAGGAATATGGTATCGTAGCTACTAACAGTTGAGGGTTGCGTAGTCTAGACGGCGTTTTTAGATTTCATTATTCTCTTTAACCCGGGCAAAGCCGGGTATTTCTGCTAGTATATATATATATATATATATATATATTTGTCCCCCCAACATTGCTTGACAACCTAGGCTAGTGTGTTTACATCCCCGTAACATTAGTGGTTCAGCAAAATAGACTGATAGAATAAGCACTAGGCTTACAAAGAATAAGTCTTGGGGTTGATTTCCTCGACTAAAGGTGGTGCTCCAGCATGGCTGCATTCAAATGACTGAAACAAGTAAAAGAGTATATATGTATATACATACATACTCAACAAAGCTTCTTTCAGTTTCTGCCTACCTTATCCACTCACAAGGCTTTGGTCAGCCTCAGGCTACAGTGAAAGACACTTGCCCAAGGTGCCACACAATAACACTGAACCCAGAACCATGTGGTTGGCAAACAAATTTCTTCCACGTAGCCATGAAAAATAAAGACAAAAAAAATACATCATAATGTCGAATCTACACCTCACTGGTTCTCATCTACAAGTTTAAACATAAATGCCGCTTGTTCTGCATAATGTTAGTCTCTCTCTAATACATATTCAGACATAGACACTCTCCACTCTACACAAAGCTGTTTTTTTTTTTTTTTTTTCCTACAACTAAATATTCAGACACCACACAGATAAGTAGACAGATGATTTGGGCATCCAAGGTGTAAGATATATATATGTGGGCTACCTGCCAAAGTTTTGATGTGCTAACTCTGCTCTCTTGGTCTGTTTGTGCAAAGGTGACAAACATTAATCAATAACAACAACAACAATAGCCATTATCAGTATTATTATCACCACCACCATTACTATCCAGTTGTCCTAGTTGATAAATCAATCCCAGTATATTGTCTTAGGACTGGCATTTCAACAAACGCTGTTTTTGTATTCATTTGTGCCACGCACGTAGCAAATATTGTCTATAAACTGTTTTGCCCAGTTATCATTTAACTGAAATTCACACTCACTCTCTCTCTCTTTCTCTCTCCTCTCTCCTTTCTCTCTCTTTCTCTTTCTCTCTCTCTCTCTCTCTCTCTCTCTCTCTCTCTCTCTCTCTCTCTCTCTCTCTCTCTCTCTCTCTCTCTCTCTCTCTCTCTCTCTCTCTCTCTCTCTCTGTATTCTTTTATTCTTTTACTTGTTACAGTCATTCGATTGCAGCCATGCTGGAGCACTGGCTTGAAAGGTTTTAGTCGAACAAATTGTCCCCAGACTTATTTCTTAAGCCTAGTACTTATTCTATCAGTCCCTTTTGCTGAACCACTGAGTTATGGGGGTGTAAACACACCAACACCAGTTTCAAATAGTGTTTGGGGGAACAGACACAAAGACAAACACACACACATATATATTGGGTTGGTGCATAATTATTGCAGCTTTTTTTCAACAAATTTTATTCAACAAAAGCAATAACATGTAACAAAAACATCTTTAAATAATTATTCTGGAGCATATTCACCATCTATTTCAATTACTGCTTCCCATTTGCTTGGCAGACGGTCAGACTATCATTTAAAGATGTTCTTGTTGAATAAAATTTGTTGTAAGAAGCCACAATAATTATGCACCAACCCTATATATATGTATACACACACATACACGACAGGCTTTTTTCAGCTTTTGTCTACCAAATTCACTCACAAGGCTTTGGTCAGCCTGAGGTTGCAGTAGAAGACACTTGCCAATGGTGCCACACAGTGGGACTGAACCTGGAACTATGTGGTTGGGAAGCAAACTTCTTGCCATGTCTGTGCTTGTATACTTACATATATGAAAATAATGTAATATAGTAATATAACATGAAAGCAGCACTCTCTGTAAAGTGGGTGATGTTTAAATGAATATCCAGCTCTTAAAAGGAACTATGCCAAAAATGCAACATACTAACAGAATGTGGTCCTTTGATGTGTCTGATAGGAATTATAACTCCTTGAATTTGGGTGGCAGCTTACCCAACTCATCCAAGCATGGAAAGGGGATATATAAAGATAATTACAAGTGAAAATTGTTGTCAGTATCAAACATAAGAGGAGTATATTAAATACTGACAACAGCCTTTCCATTTGTAAAATGGAAATTGAAGTGAACTCTTGTGTAATCTGGACTCAGCAGTTTGAAATCCCATTGTCATACTACTAAGGGGATGGAAACAGTATGAAAAAATAAATAAACAAGAGCACTCAGAGAGTGCAAACCTCTGCCAAGGCAACACCAACGTCCTATCAACGATTAGCTGGAGATTATTTTTTAAATGAGAATGTCTGAAATAAACTGACTGCTCTCACAAATGAGAATACTAAAATTGAACCCTACCGTTCTCAAAAATTAAGTAAAGAAAACAGGAAAAATAATCCAGAATCCTTGTCCAGTACCAGATTGATCCTAAAAAATCTAATCAGTTTATGCCAGTCATGAGACCAAACATCCCTGAAAGTTTTATCTGAATCCATCCAGTGGTTCTTGAGATATCTTGTCCACAGACAAACAAACAGACATGATTGAAAACAATACCTCTGCCTTCACTAAGATGGAGGTAATAAAACTGCAAAAAATATGAAGTAGAATATATATTTCACTAAAATAAAGAAATAAGTGCTTATGTACCAACTATTAGATAGAAACAGTATTTCTTTCAAATTACAGCTGTCTTTAAAAAAAAAAGTACAGTACACATTGGATAATGCAGTCACCTCTAAAAGAGTGGTTTATTTGTAGGTTTCCTCAATTAGTTTTGACCTGGAGCTAAATGTAAAACATTTAGTCTTGTCTGCTTTCATTTAAATCATCTAAATGAAAGTATTAAAAGATACTAATAATACTATTACTCCTAGTCAAGGAAACTTTGTCTTGCAAGTTTACTTGGTAACCCCACTAGTATCATGAAAAAGTGCACACTACACTCTGTGAAGTGATTGGCATTGGGAAGAGCAGCCAGCTGCAGAAACCATACCTAGACGGACAACAGAGCTTGGCATAGTCTTCTGGTTTGCCAACAAGAAAAACAGACGTTAAATGATGATTGTAGTGATGATGGAATCAATAGAAATAATAATCTGTCAAAATTTATATAATACCTTCTGAACTAAGTCTACAATTCTAAACTTAAAGCAGAGTTGCAGAAGAGATCAGGACCACATCACTGTTAGGAAAGTACCATAGACTAGTTTATAATTTTCAAAAGTTGTGTGTAAGCTGTTAATTTATTTAGCATTAATTGTGACTCCTGAATGGAAACAGCATCAGAGTTTTAAACAGAATCTCTTTGGTTTTCTTATTTTCAAGTGAACTACAAACTACATGAGATTTCTTTTTACATTATGGCTACAAATTGTCTCTATAGTGAGAAACGGGGCAAAAATATGTGCTTGATGTGTTCGGTCAGGGATATCAATAAGTATGAAAACTATATGGTACTGACAGTTCAGGATGACAGTGTGAATTGAGTGCTAGAGCCAGGAGCTGTATCTAATGAAATCAGAGACGGTCACAAGTTCAAATGGTTGCCATCAGTGCAGAATAAGATATGATTGATCTACTACTGGCGGTTCAGAGAGTAATAAGACACTCAATTAAAATGAGTGATATGGAGATTTGATAAAAAGTAGCCATAAAAAAAAACATTGACAAAAGAGAGAAGCAAAAAGAATGTCACATATTAGATGTCACAATATTAAGATATGAGAATACACTGACTGGTCTGAATTAGAAATCATTAATACAAACCAGTGAAACGGTTTGTGCTTGATGTATAAACTTTGTGATGAATGCAAGTAAATATACTTGAATGTTTAACACCTTACAGGTGTGTGTGTGTGTTTGCGTGGCTAACACCATAAATATTTCAATATGAAAGATGTGGAATGTATTTTTAATATATAAAGTTCAAGTTGAAACATGCTTATATAATCTATTTTTGCTTGGGTGCCTTTAAGCCTGGATTAAGTAAAAAACTTAAACTTGTTTGTTCAGTGTGTGTTTTTTTTGTTTGTATTTTTTTAATGTTTGTCTAATTTTTAATTCTTAGCTGTTTGCAATATAGGTTTAGATTTATCAGATGAAATGTAACTGTTATTAGCTTGTCATGGAGTGGTGATGATGTGTCCGTTGTGTATATGTATATATACATGTATGTAGATGATGATGTATATAGTGGTCAGTAGAAAAATAGCAGACTGCAACAGTATTTCTGTGTTCAAATCTTTCCCTGGTTGACCTTACCCTTTATTTTCGACTTTGGGTTTCATAATGCTACTACTGGGTCCTGTATTTAGAGGCTTAAAGCTAATGAGATTAAAACTACCCCATACTCAAATATGCAAAACATTTGCATCAAATATAAACTTAAAAGCCATTGACTTTGTGACCCAATCAACACCTTTTTTTCTTGGTCATTCAATAAACAATTCTAAGGTTACTACAAATGATTGTCTGTGCCAGACATGGTGGAATGGCCAGATCATTAGGGAATTGGTAGCTAATACAGATCTTACCGTTATTAACTTGGCTTAGATTCTTCCAGATTTAATAAAGTACCACTTGAATACTTGGGCTGATTTATGTCCTTATAATGCATTCTAAATGTGAATGGTATTATGATAGAACAGTATTGTGGGTGGACTTCATCGGGTGTGTGAAATGAATAGCATTGCATTGTGTTGTGTACTGTCTTCTGGAGTTTTTTAATCCTAAGTTAATATGAACTACACAAACTATACATACTCGTTCACCTATCTAACAATTTCTGACCAATATTAACCCACCCAAGGTTCCACATGAGAAGCATTGGTGTAGGTGCTGGTGTCATGTAAAAAGCATCCGGGTACATTCTGTGGAGTGGTTGATGTTAGGAAGTGCATCCAGGTGTAGAAACCATGCCAAAACAGACTATGGAACCTGGTGCAGACCCTGGCCTTGCCAGTTCCTGTCAAGCCATCCAACTCGTGCCAGCATGGAAAATGGACATTAATTGTTATTGATTAACTATCACACTTTTATTGTTCATCTTTGTAAAAGATTATGGATCCTTCCATTTCTCTGTTGACTAATTAATACAGACTCTTTCAAACTAAAAAAGAGGTTCAGCTTGAACTTCTTTAGGGAAAATATGGGCAGTGAAGGAATTTCAGAGGGCTTCAGTTTTTAGGAATGATTGACAGGTTGGAAGTTTTTTAATCTCAGATCAGTTTTGACTGAGCTGATCTATAATCAAAAGCAATCCAGTCACAACTATCCTATTTTATGAGGTGCTGAACACTACATTTACTATGTCATTTCCTTTTTTTCTTTTTCTTGAGTGATTTGTTGGAGATTTGGCTGCTATTTCCAGCACTCTAAGTGCTCATGTACAGTTCATGCTTGTATTGATAGGGAGAAAGGATACCTTTTGTTTGAACTGAGTAGTAGTATTTGTTGTTGTAGTTTTGTATGCAGGAGGGACTAAGATAATGGTATTGGTTGCTGTCTTAGATGGATTGAATATAAAATTCAAAAACCGAACAGGGAAAGAGATTATGGTAGCTAAATAAAGACTGGGTTTTAAGGTAAGATAGAGATCAATAGTGTTGTGTTGGCGAATGTATAAAGTAACTTGTGTGGGTAGTTTAGGATGGCAAATGATCCAGCTTCTACTGTATTAACTGTGTTGGTTGAGTTCAAAGAAACAGAAGCAGTTGTGTTTATTAAAACCACTAACAGTAATGACTTGGGGGAAAGAGGTGTAGTGGCAGATGTTAAAAAGGTGATAGGCATCAGATAAACTTTGTGGAATGGAGCAACTGTAAATGTCTATTACTAATGTCCTGTTTAAACAGTAGGGAAAGTCTATTCTATGTAAGGACAGTGACCATTCTTCAGAAATTAAACTATAGAGTATATCAGTGATTCTCAACCAGGGTCCATGCAACAAAATAGCTAATTGGGGATCCACAATAGTGAAATAAGGTCCTTTGAAAACAATTTGCTTTAGATGTAAGTGTTGGTATGTATTACAAAAAACAACTTGGTTTCTTTCTCTGACATTTTACATAGTTCAACCTACACAAGTTAATGTGTGAAAAACAAAATAGGAACTTTAAAAGAAATATCTATGAAACTAATTTTTAAACATTGAATGGCTGTGGGGGTCCACCAGAATAAAATGGTAATCAAAGGGGTCCATAGATAAAAAAAAACAATGAATCCCTGCTTTAGATGGTTGTATTGCAAGAAACAGCTAGGTTCCTTTTTCTAAAATTTTACACAGATCAACCTACATAAGTTAATGTGTGAAAAACTGGTCAAGAATCTCCTCTAGAATATATCTTGGACAAAGAGAGGCCGTGGACAAAAGATTTTGTGTCTAGGAAAGGAATTATCACTATGAACACAGTCATTAAATAGATATATGTCTTAGACCACCTGCTTATAGCTAACTAGTTTATGTGTATTACCCTCTCGGCACTTATTTCTTTATGCATCTAGTTCTAATAAATTGGCACCAGGTCATCTGGTAATATAATCTGTACTTATATACTACTGACCTATTTAAACAAGATGTATATTCTGTGTACTTAGTAGTACTAAAGCCAGAATTAAGCACTATTTTTGAAAACCTTTACAGCTCCTGGAGACATTTTCCTTTGTATCATTCTTAAATTTTCCAATTCTTCATGTTCAGTTCTCTTGTTTTCTCAAGCTTGTCTTTAATTCAAATTATTCATGTAAATCAAAGCTTCCCAATATCTATTAGAAAAAAATTAGAATTTAGAATTAGTAAGCAATTCTCATTTTTCACTCTCTGGAATATAGCTTTTGGTAGAAGGCTATTTTATTTTTCTATAGTCATTTTGGTATTTTGTGGTTCCCACTTTTATTGCTTTCTTTGAGCTTTTTGTTTGAATAAAGTAGAAAGACCATAAAACAAAATAGATCCAAAAACAAACAAACTATGAAAGAATTCAACAAGTTCATAAAAATCATTGAAATGCATGAAGCTCAACTAGCAACATGAACAAATAAAAAGCTGACAGAATTCCAAGAAACTCCATTGGAAACAACAGAAGAGAACAGGAGATATCAACAAAGAAGATGATTTGGATAGATTATGAGAAAAAGTTGATGATCGTGTACTCTAAACTGAAAGATAAGGAGGAAAATAAATTATAGTGAGGAAGTAATTGCCAAGTCAATGAGAATAATGACATTCAAATAATAACTTAAATTTAAGACTGTTGCAGTGGATGTCATGATTTATTGAATCGTCATTTTCAACTTCCTATATACATGTATACTCTTTAATCTTTTAGCATTTAAACCAACCATATCTGGGCAAAACAATCTACCTACTTTTAAGTCCAAACTTGCTAGATCCAGCTCCTCACACCTATCCCACACAGTCATTCTAAAAATTACATTCACATCATCCAAATTTCAAAGCTGAAAGATAAGGCATGATTAATTCAAAGTAATGTGAATGAATAAGCTTTACATTTGGCAGAGTAATCTGAATGCTAAAGAGTTAAATATGTATCAACTTCTGGTTAAAATATTACTGTTTTGTGCATGTATTCTATGTGGGATGCAGATTAAATAAGGACTTCTGATCTAATTTATGTTCTTTCTCTTTTTTTCCCCACCTTTCTCTATTTTCAGGCAGCCATTGTCAACCGAAAGTCCTCAAATAGATCGAGAAACAATTAAAATTGTGTATGATAATTGTTCAAAAGGGATTGGTAAGTTTAAAACAATCAATTGTTCTTTAACGTAAAAAGGGTAAAGACCCCATTCAGTCATGAATGACCATGGGATTGCATCTAGAAGGTTCCCCTCCAAGGCACAAATCCAGGCAAGGTTGTTTATGGAAGACAAGAAATCACCCATGCATACCAGCCTCCCCTCTCCACACCACTGATGTTATCCAAGGGAAAGGCAAAGGCCGATACAGTTTGGCACCTGTGACGTCACAACTCATTTCTACAGGAGAGTGAACTGGAGCAACGTGAAGTAAAGTGTCTTGCTCAAGAACACAAAATACTGTCCGGTCTGGGAATCGATCTCACTACCTCATGATTGTGAGCCCAATGCTCTTAACAACTGAGTCTTGCACCTTCTTTAATGTAATAACAAAGAAATTAGGGCAATAAAATGGTAGTCATCATCATCATTTTATATCCACATTCTATGCCAGTGATTCTCGACTTGGTCACGTTAGTGGGGCTTGCACATCTCTGATTCAAAGAGCTATACCAGCAGGACTTTTATTCTTGGTGAGTCTAATAACTAAGCGAGGTAAATCTGAAACAAATGATTAGAATATTTGAGATCACCATCAGAATGGTTGGAAATCATCATGACAGAATTATAGTTTCAGCAGAGGAATCAAATTACTGTATTTTAACGTGTATAAGGAACCCTCAAGTATAACAAACCCCTTAATTTTGGGGGCTTAAAATTTGGAAAGAAGGTTCTTTAAGGGATTATAATACTGTCCATGTATAAGAAACTCGCAAATTTTTTAACCTAATTTTTGACAAGAAAGGGTTCCTTAAACATGTTAAAATATGGTAATCAATGACCAAGGCAAAAATTACTAAAATGCAGGATGACAGAATCTTATCAATGATATTGTGACGAGTCATCTAGTTCCAAAAATGAACCACTGCTAACATCTGTAAAACTGGCAATTACATGTGTCATTCAGCGAGTGAAAGATTTTATCTGTGCTGGCAATGGTTTGAAATAAATTTTCTCAAATGTCCAGATGGGTCCCTAGATATAGTTGAAAAATTTCTGTTGCCATAGGCAACCAAATCAGCAGTGGAAGTGGATGGTATGAAAATATAGTAACCAGAGTAAGATTGGGATGAAGAAAATTCAGGGAACTATTTATTTTTGCTGCTAACAGAGTTTCTCATTGAGGGAAGAGCAGATTGTGTGATGCTTGTGTAGCAACTGCAATGCCACATGATGGCAAATTGTGGATCTTGAATGCTATAAATTTGTGAAAACTAGAAAGAAATAAAACACTCAAAAGAAGCTCGACCACTTTGCCTCCATGAGGCCTAATGCTCGAAAGGAACTCAGCCACATCACCTGTGAGGCCCAACACTCTTTTATTTTCTTAATTACTATGTATTGCAGAAATGAAAAGTCGTATATATTAAATAATATTCTAAACCTAGTGAATGCAGGTGTTGATTAAGGGAAATTCTACCACAATCATTAATACTTACTGAGAATAATTTCCTAAGAACATTAGTGACATAGATAAAATGTTTTCCAAAAGGAATCACCAACTTGTCTCTAAATGGTTTCTCTATTCAAAATTATGGTACTTTCAAATTCCTCAGCAAGATTTGATATTCCATAAAGTTGTTCTGGTTTCAGTAGGCAGCACTTTACTTTATTCATGTAACATGATTCACTACACACAAAGACATAAATATCTAAACACTTCATTTTTCCCTTTCATTGTACATGTTGTTGCATAGGTCCTGATGAAGCAGATCTGTTGTAAATGGCCTTCCAGCTGTAACCACCTTTTCTTCATGAGTATGTATGTGTGTGCCATCATCATCATCACCATTTAGCATCGGTTTTCCATGCTAGCATGGGTTAGACATGAAATGGTAAGCTGGAGAGCTGCACCAGGCTCCAATCCATTTTGGCTTGGTTTCTATGTCTGGATGCCCTTCCTAATGTCAACTACTCCACAGTGTGTACCAAATGCTTTTTATGTCACCGGCACTGGTCATGGCTACAATTTCACTTAGCTTGACATGTTTCTCAAACACAGCAAATCACCAAAGACCTCAATCACTTGTCATTGCCTTTATGACACTCAGCATTCAAAAATCATATTCCGCCACCTCATCCCATGTCTTCCTGGGCCTACCTCTTCTGCAGGTTCCCTCCACAGTGATTGGCTCTTTACACACTACACTTGATGCCTCTTACACCCAATTTTTCTCTTAAGACATATGTGCACTGACATTGCACATCCAGTGAATACATACATATACACCATACATATAGTTATATTATTCAATGTATTCATTGTTTTAAAATAGTAGGGTATTGACTGCGCTTTCTAGTATGTTGCGTGACCATATAGAACAGGCCTGGCCAACTCTCATTACATTGCAAGCCATTATAATGACAAAGTTTCTTGAGGCCGCTTGTATATTGACAGAATTGAAAGCATTTTGCTTTCTTCTGCTATTATTACAATAATGAATGAATGATCATTGATTCAACATGAAATATCATTACAAAAACGGTAGAATCTTTCTTTTTTTACTTTTCATTTCAATTATTAATTTTTGATAAAATTTTTAAATTGTTTGTTTAAATAAATGCATTTCAAAAAAAGTATCAAGTGGGCTGCAAAATAAAAGTCTGCGGTCTACGGGCCTCAAGTTGGCCAGCCCTGTATAGAATCTTCTTTGATGACCAGTAAGAATCCTTCATAAGTTTGCTTGTGATTATACTGATAGTCTCCTTGAAAAAAATGTGAAGTATTTCTGGAGTTAATAAAGTAATGGTTTGCTGGAAATTAGATCAACTTGGGTTTGCATATCTAATTGTTAGTCAGTATTGAAAAAATATTTTTTCTTTATTGCCTGAATTTCTGCTTTTATTATTATTATTACTGTTTTTTTAATCTTTTTTACCCTCAGGCTTACAAATTATTGGTGGAACAACACGGAATGGGGATACTAACCATGGGATATTTGTGAAGAAGCTTCTTCCTAATGGAATTGCAAAAACGGAAGGTATGTTGAAATTATTTTAGCAGACTTATATTTAACAGCTCTTGAAGAATATATCCACTTCCTAAATCAGATCAAATATATCCACTTCCTAAAAAAGAATTATTGGCTAAAAGATGTTTTTTTTTTTGGGGGGGGGGGGGTTTCATATTCTGGGTTATACTACAAGTTCACTTTTTATGCTAAATGTACTATTATTTACATATTAACATGTGTCTTATAAAATAAGGTACAAGTTTTTTCTTATTGTAATGTCTAGCATATAACAAGTGCATACATGTGAGACATGGTACTCAACCCATCTAGAAGACAGTAACTCCAGTCGTGGAAAATCCACCTGAAGAAATTCCATCTGAGCTATATGAGCATAAAAAGGAGCATGCTAAAACGACAATGATAAACAATAATGATGATCACACATACATACATAGAAAACCTGGTTTTATTCTTGCCTGGTAGTATGGCAGTTCATTTTAAAAACATTTAAATGCCAAATATGAATGAGTGAAGACCATGTCTTTTAGTTTTCAATACGACATTGAAATGGTAGAAATGGATAAGCTTATTTTTTTAAAGTTTCATCCTTACAAACTTATTGAAATACTTTCGCTTCTTTTGCATTTTGTCTTTAGGATGTTGTTATTGGAAAGACGTAAATGGAAATATCAAAATATTAGTCATGGGAAAATGTTACTTTCTTTCTTCCATTTTTCCCTCCAACAATACAGTGTAGTAAATAGTTGGAATGCTTCCAGAATTTTCCATTTTCAAGTGGATATTAGTTAATGTCAAAAACTTGTATTTCTGTACCGTTATTTCTATATATAAATATTTGGTTTGTTCCATTCATAGGAGTTAAATCTTCTGTCTGGCACCAAATGGAGGTAGGAGCATTGCAAAAACTGTTCTGTTATTGCTGTTGTCCAATCCTAATTGAACAAAACCTATAATCAATGGGTGATTTGGTTGCTATGCAGATCCAGATCAATGTTGATCAGTCAGATCTCTATGATCAGACATTTCAATCAGAGCCACCCCAAGTTTTACCCTATGTACAGAGAACTTAGTGGTCATGTTGTCTAATGTGTCCTTTACTGAGACAGGATAGTGCAGTTTGAGGCTGTTATTACTACACCAGGGGTTTTCAAACTGTGGTCCGCAGACCACAGAGTTTGTAGACAGCAAATACTTTTTATGGGCAATTTGATTTTATATATGTTTTTTAACCGAAATCTTTTAATTGACAATAAACCTATTTGTTAAATACTGTTAAATAAATAAATGTAAAAATATGTTATTTTAAGCAAATATTTATGTATAAATTTCATAAGCGTTTATAAGGGTAAAGCCTGAAATATAAAGGGGTCCGCAAGTCAAAAAGTTTGAAAACCCCTGTATTACACAACCATGTAGAGCAGTGGTTCTCAACCTTTCTAATATCTGGGCCAGATCCAATACTAGGATTTTTTTAGGGGTTCTGCACCAAATAAAGTAAAACTTAAGTCAATAAAAAAAAAATTAATATTTATAGAGGGAAGACCTTCAAGGGCCACCAGAAGGATGCTTGAAGGCCACATGCGGCCCTGATAGCCACAGTTGAGAACCACTGGTATAGAGACGTCCTCGTTAGGTTGTTGTTGTTGTTGTTAATTAGTCCCAGATCAACTATGATCAAGCAAACCTGATTAAAGCATTTTATCCATGACTGCCCCATCTTCTTCAGAGTGTATCTAGGACTACATTATGTATTGTCCTTCCTTTCATCTTTTGGAAGAAGACATGCTGTGATGTAAAGAAAATTTTGCTGTTGTTTCTAGCAAGTTGAGAAACCACATAGTTTCTTTGATGTTGTTTGTGTTGTCTGTTGGTGTTATTGGTGTTATATTCTTTAGAACAAAGACAGCCCTGGTAAAGCATACCTATGATCAAAGACATTCCAACCACGACCAGCACATCTTTTATACTATTTTCAGGCAACTTGAGAACCACATAATCCATGCCATTTTTTAAGATGAGCAGAGAGTATTATTTGAGAGAGATTTGGCTGCTATTTTTAGCAGTTAAGTAATTATGCAGTGATTCCCTTGTTGACTCTGTCTCTTCTTCTTCTTATTGTTGTTTAGCACTAGGCTGCTCATGGATAAGTGTATGTAGGTGGTCAGTCAAATGATTCTGTCCAATCGGCTCATTTATTGTTCCTGATATACCATGATGCCTTCTAACTGAGCACTATGCTGCACACAAATGTAAAACTTAAACATGCTTTTTGTTACATTTTCTTTAATGTCCTAACAAGAAATTTCTTTAAAAGATGACTGAAATTTTAGAAAATTTATATTAAAAGAAAAATTTAACCACAGAAGACTGCGCAAAAATAAAACCTTTTAATTAGCATGATAATGAGTTGAGTCATGGCCAATGCCTGTGTTATGTAACTGGCACCCATGCTAGTGGCATGTAAAAAGCACCCATTACGCTCTTGGAATGGTTAACATAAAGAAAGGCATCCAGCCATAGAAACCATGCCAAATCAGACTGAAACCTACGGCTTACCACTTTCAGTCAAAATGTCTAACTCATGCCAGCATCTAAATAATAATCATCATCATCATCATTAACATCCGCTTTCCATGCTGGCATGGGTTGGATGGTTTGACTGAGGACTGGCAAGCCAGAAGGCTGCACCAGGCTCCAATCTGATCTGGAAAAGTTTCTACAGCTGGATGCCCTTACTAATGCCAACCACTCCGAGAGTGTAGTGGGTGCTTTTATGTGCCACCGGTACAAGGGCCAGTCACACGGTACTGGCAACGGCCATGCTCAAAAAGGTGTTTTTTACATGCCACCTACACGGGAGCCAGTCCAACGGCACTGGCAACAACCTCACTCGAATGATTTTCTAATGTGCCACCAGCACAAGTGCTAGAAGGCAACGCTGGTAATGATTACGCTCAAATGGTGCTATTTACGAGCCACTAGCACGGAAGCCAGACAGTTACTCTGGCAATGATACAGATATTCATATTATTCATCTTAAATACTCTGCTGTTACCTGTACAATGCAAACTTACACTTGTACTCATTGCCTGAACATAAACAAGTTTCAAGACAAGAACAAGTGATTTTATACAAATATTGGCGCAAGTGTTGCTGTTTTACAAGAAGTTTGCTCTCTAACCCACGTTTTGGGGTTCAATCCTACTGCATGGTATTTTTCACATGTGTTGTCTTCTACAATCCCAGGCCTTGTGAGTGGATTTGGTCGACAGGAACTCAAAGAAGCTCATTTTCTGTGTGTTTGTGTTACTATCCTAACATCACATAATTTTATATAAAATAGACTTATGTGTGTATTTACTTTTCATGGAAAAACAGTTGTGCGAATTGCTTCCATATTTGGGATGCATGAATAATTTGACCTCAGATACATATTAGGGTCATCAGTTTATTTTTTTTATTAAAAATAAATAATACTGCTACATTATTTACATTTGATGGATATTTGTCCTCATCTTGTTTGTTGATAACACAGTATTTCGGCTGATATACCCTCTAGCCTTCATCAGGTGTCTTGAGGAAATTTTGAACCTGGGTTCTCATTCCTTAGGTATTATTTGTTTTTGATGTTATTATTATTATTATTATAGATGTTTTCTATCTAGTTTGGATTCTTTGCCTTCAAATTTGATTCCAAAGAATCCAAACCAGATCGAAAACATCTATATTATTATTATTCAGGTCACTGCCTGGAATCAAACTCGGAATCTTGGGGTTAAGAGTATGGGCTACTAACCCCAAGATTCCAAATTCGATTCCAGGCACTGACCTGAATAATAATAATAATAATAATAATAATAATAATATTATTTAAAAGAAAATACCTTAGGAATGAGAACCCAGGTTCAAAATTTCCCCAAGACACCTGATGAAGGCTGGAGTGTATATCAACCAAAATGTTGTGTTAACAACAAATAAGATGAGGACAAATATCCGTCATATGTAAATAATGTACATAATTCTTCATCTCTTAAATATAGAACTGTGAAATAATATTGCTTTCTTTATATGATTCACTTCTTTTTTAAAAGGTTTCTCAATGTCAACTTCTGGTATTGACATAGCAACAGCGAAATTTTCCGTTTTCATTTGCAAAGTCTCTCAATCTCTATTTTAATGTTTTCATTTCAAGTTTTTAATTTGCTATTTGCAAACAACTAAGATAAATTACTGAAAGAAATATTTACTAAGTTCATAAATTTAAATATTCAGAACAAGATAGTTTTTAACAAGCTTTTATTTATGATTTTTTCATTTCATGTTTCTTTCATTCATTGTTTGCAATGTTCTCTCTTTATCTCTTTATCTCTTTCTCTCTCTCTCTCTCTCTCTTTCTCTCTCTCTCTCTCTCTTTCTCTCTCTCTCTTTCTCTCTCTCTCTTTCTCTCTCTCTCTTTCTCTCTCTCTCTCTCTCTCTCTCTCTCTCTCTCTCTCTCTCTCTCTCTCTCTCTCTCGCACACACACACGCGCACGCTTGTTTTTTATATGTATGTTTCTGTACATTTATGTATGTATGTTTGTGAGAGAGTCAGTCAAGGGGTGTGTTATGTATACGTACATACATAAATACATATGCATACATCTTTTTTGTATGTGTGTGTGTGTGTGACAGAAGGTGATGTCTGGCTCTCTTTCTCACTTT
>NC_068996.1:39248509-39252017 GCF_001194135.2 Octopus bimaculoides | reverse complement strand
TGACAGAAGGTGATGTCTGGCTCTCTTTCTCACTTTCCCTCTCTCTCTTACACACACACACACACACACACACACACACACACACACACACGTCCATTTCATCGAATGTTTGATACTGTGTGTGTATGTGCGTGCGTAGGGCATTCCACAATCGCCACTTATTTCAGTCACTCTTGTAAAGATATTCACGCAACTCATTTTTTCATTTAATCCCCATTTTAATTTTCGGAAATATTTCCAAGAAGCATGTTCTCACTGTAGAAGAGGAGTTGGGGTAGATTTAGACGATCAGTATTCTACATTGAAGCCAAGATGAGTACAGGTAGCCAAAGTCAATGTTGGATAACTCTATCAAGTATGTTTGCAAATATATAAACAAAGGTTTAGATGTTGCAACATAAACTCTTATGCAGAATGGCAGTCAGCTGATAAATAAAAATGACGAAGATGCACAGTATGATAGAAGATATATTAGTACCAATGAGGCTTTTTGGTGCATCTTCAATTTTCCCATTCGTGAGAGGCACCCAGCCATCATTCATCTGAGTGTCCACATAGAGAATGACCACTGGGCTATCTTCACAAAACAAACAATCTTGCAACAAGGACTTTCTTCAAAAGAAAACTGTTTTAAGTAGATGAAGATGTAAGAAAACTCCTTTACCCACAATTACTTGAGTATTACATCTGGAGACACAATAAATGGCACAAGAGGAAATGTGGGACAGATGCTCTTGTAAGAGTATACAGTGCCCCCCCCCCTCAATTGGCCAAGCAGAATGCTACTACTTATGCCTCCTTTTGCATGAAGTACGTGGTCCCAAATCATTCCAAGATTCGAGGTGAGTAAATGGTCATATGTGTGAAACTTGTAGGGAAACATACTATCGACAAGGTTTTTTTTTTTATAAAATGATGAACATTGGGACCTTGCATTGACTGAATCATCGGTATCAGATTCTCCAAGGAAACTCTGTAACTTTTTTCGCAATTATACTGAATATGTGTCAACCTGGCAGTCTCCTACAACTTTGGATGAAACATTGTGAAGACATGGCTGAAGACTTAAAGTATGCAGTTCAACAGGCAAACCCAGATATCAATAATCAGTTCTCTGAAACAATTTTTAACCCAGCACTGATTGAAGTTGAGGATCAAGTTTTGGCCATAGGAGGCAAAAATTTGCAAGAGTCTGGCTCTGGACTGCCAAAAACAAACCGTCAAATTAATGGTTTAACTTCAAGAGACATAGCAAGAGATAAATTATGACATCACAGACTTGGCTGCATTTGTGAATGAACATGAACCTAAACTTCTTCCAGAACAATATATCACTGTGGCCATGCTGGAGCACCACCTTAACCCTTTCATAACCATATTTATTTTGAGATGCTCTGCATTTCTTTCAATTATTTTAAATATAACAAAGAATTTAGTAAAATAACTTAATCATCAGTAAGCTAATGTTAGGAACATAAATTGTGACTAAGGTTTGGTGGAAAATTTTAATTCAGAACTTTTGAAAACAAGACATTTGTACTACAGAGCCAGATCGAGTTTCAGCTGTACTCTTTGTAAGCCTAGTATTTATTCTATCGGTTTCTTTTACCGAAACTCTAAGTTACAAGGGACATAAACACACTAACATTGGTTGTCAAGTGATGATAGGGGACAAACACAGTCACATCAACCAAATCTACTTGTAAGGCTTTGGTTGGTTTCCAAGATTCTCTGGCATGTATATATTCCCCACCTGGACGAGACACTAGTCTGTCATGGGAATATTCATTTTTGTCATCTGAGTGGACTGGAGCTTACATGAAAGTGAAGTGTTTTGGTGAAAAACACAATGCATTGCCCAGTTTAGGAATTGAAACCACAATGTTACGATCATTGAGTCCCACACCCTAACCACTAAACCATGCGCCTCCACCATGATGTTTTGTGGGTGTTGAAGTTTATATTGTGACATGACCTATAAATGTTGCTAAAGTTGATATTAGAACATCATGATGTATGTTATGTGAATATTAATAGTTTACGTTATGAATTTTATGTGTGATGTTACTGAAGTTGATGGTGTGAAATTGTGATGTTTTAGTGAATGTCATTATTAATTAATGTCGATATTGTAAAATGGTGTTGGTATGAATGTTACTAAAGTTGATATTGTAACATGATAGTGTGTGTGTGAATGTTATTTAAAGTTTATATTGTGACATGATAATGTTACGTGATGCTGCTGAAGTTGATAATGTGAGACAGTGATGTTTTGTAACATGATATTGTGTGAATGTTATTTAAGCTTATATTGTGATATCATAATGATATGTGATACCACTAAAGCTGATAATGGGAGATTCTGATGCTTTGTGAATGTTGCTACTAGAGTTGTGATATTATGATGCAACGTACATGTCACTAAATTTGATATTGGAACATGTATGGACGTTACTAAAATTCCTTCAAGACTTGATTTGGTATTTTGTATAAGACACCAATGTTGGCATTTGTCTATTGATTCTCTGATTTATTTTCTTTATTTATTTTTCTGTTTAGTTACTTTATTCTGAGTCTAATTCCTGTTATGTACGGTGTCGCTATGTTTGCTATTTACTTGAATATTAGTGAGGGCACATGGCTTAGTGGTTAGGGTATTTGATTCATGATCGCAAGGTCATGAGTTCAATTCCCAGTGGCGTTCTATGTCCTTGAGCAAAACACTTTATTTCACGTTGCTCTGGTCCACTCAGCTGGCAAAAGTAAGTTCTACCTGTATTTGAAAGGGTCAGCCTTGTCACATTCTGTGTCACCCTGAATCTCCTTGGGAACTACATTAAGGGTATGTGCATCTGTGGAGTGCTCAACCACTTGCATGTTAATTTCATGAGCTGGCTGTTCTATTGATCAGATCAACTAGAACCCTCATTGTCACAACCAATGGCGTGTCAATTGTTGTACTTGAATATTTCAGTGATAATTTGGCAGTTAACATTGCTATTTTTTTAATATCGCTTTATGGGATATGTCTTGTGCTTTTGTCATTACTTGGTTCGTTGTTTGCATTGTACTATTTATGCTTTTGTTTAACTCTAGGTCACCTTTGATTAACCCTTTAGCATTCAGATTTCTTTGTCAAATGTAATACTTATTTATTCAGAAGTTTCAGGTGTGGAAGCAAGGTCTAGAATTGAAGGGCCTTAGAGTCAACCTAGCTAAAACCAAAATCCTAATAAGTAGGAAGGTAGATAAAACACAAACCCCTTCAGGTAGATGGCCCTGCTCAGTATGTAGAAAAGGAGTAGGTAGTAACTCTATAAGATGTACCCGGTGCAAGCTATGGACACATAAGAGGTGCAGCAACATCAAAGGCAGGTTAACTAGCAAGTTAGTTTTTGTTTGTGGCAGATGTTCAGGTACAATAAAGACTGCAAACAAACAGGAAACAACTTCTATCTCATTCCAGGGTGAAAAACTAGAGGTAGTCGATAGCTTCCGCTATCTGGGC
>NC_068996.1:39244573-39247903 GCF_001194135.2 Octopus bimaculoides | reverse complement strand
GGCACATAAAAGACACCATTTCGAGCGTGGCCGTTTTCGTGCGGGTGACACGTAAAAGCACCCACTACACTCTCTGAGTGGTTGGCGTTAGGAAGGGCATCCAGCTGTAGAAACTCTGCCAAATCAGACTGGAGCCTGGTGTTGCCATCCGGTTTCACCAGTCCTCAGTCAAATCGTCCAACCCATGCTAGCATGGAAAGCGGACGTTAAACGATGATGATGATGATGATTTTAAATTAATTATGCATTGTCTTGTGGCTCAGAGCTTTCAGTGATGTGATTATGTATATTTTTAGAATGACATTGTAGTGTAGGTGTGAGAAGTCAGATTTGACCAGTTCAAACATAAAATAGGTAGAATATCTGGTCCAGATTTGACCAGTTTAAATGCTAAAGGATTAAATAGATTCTGATCAGACATAGCAGACATGACATGGTACATTTAGGGTTACTTTATAAAATATACCCTTCTTTTTTTTTATAAACTGTTATGCTGTGAGATTTGACAATTAATTCTATAAGGTGCTGTATCTCCTGTGTTGTCTCATGCACATATCTTTGTTATTGGTTTTGTCAATTTGTTCCACTGTGCTTTTTTGAGTTTCTGCAAGTATTGTTTTGTTCACTGATATGTGAAAATATATTGTGACAATGACAAGCAGTCAGTCATAAGTGAGTTGAGGAATTGGCTGGCATTTAGATGTGGTAGCTTAGTGTACAAGACTGAGTGATGAATAGAGGCGTTGTACTTATCTTAATGAAGAATGGTTAAACAGTTCAGAAGTTTGCTTCACAATCACAGAATCTCAGATTCAATCCCACTACATGTTATCTTGAGTGCGCATATTGTAGCTTAGCCGCAAGTCGACAAAAGGCATGTCAGTGAAATTGGGTTGACCAAAACAATACAAAAGTCCTGTTGAAGGGATTAACCTGTAATGTAAAGGTTAAGATCTGTCTCATTGTATCTCACTGATACCATTTGAGAATTACATTAAAAATACACATATTGGAATTGTAGAATGTTCTGCCACTTACAATGATCAGCAACTGAATAATCATCATTAAAACTGATTATAAGCTTTTTTTTTTAAATTCATTTTATTTTTATTACTTTTGTATCTCCAGTGAAGGTTTGTAGGAGTACATTAACATATTGTTCTTGGAAGGTGTAACCTGGCTGGATGAATAGTGAAGTTGATGGTTCTACACGTGTTTTCTGTTTCATGTTATCAATTTATATTTTCAAACTCTTAGCTTCTGATGTGTATTGTTGGTAAAGCCTTGGTTATTGCTGATCAAAAAGACATTCCATCAAAGATGTTTCAGCCATCTTAATCTTGTCTGTTTTTCAAAAATAGTACACCTGCAATACATTATTACAGGTGTCCTCTTCTAAGACAAGGAGGGTAGAAATTAATCCCATAACATTGGTTGACGTAAATTTACATGCGCTGTGTACTTGCTTTGAATCAAATGACAAAAATATATGCAGCTCTCTCTGCTGCAGTTTTGTACTTGTTTGTGTACCGGTTGATATAGATATCCACTATCACTCATGGAATCGATAATAGAGGCCATTGTGCAAATTTCAAGGAATCTGATAGGTTCATTAGACTTTTCATGTAAATATTTCCAACTCAGTTCAAGACTTCGTCACCATAATAATATAAAAGCAGCAGTCTTGGCAGTTACACTACCATTTCCACTATGACTTCCTATCAAATTCGTTCATGTTCAGCAAATTCTTTTTACACTGTCATGTGATCTTATTTCTGCAGCAATACCTCAGGAGCGTTCTGCCCAGTTTACATAAATAAACACTACATGCTTTAAAGTGGTTGACATAAATATATGCTGAACTGTTGTCATGCGCTAATTGCTGATCTCAGCCAAAATAATTACCATTGGTGCAACCTAGTTGTCTGATAAAAATCCATTGTCATGGGGTTAATAGAGATTTAGCTGCAATTTCTAACAGGTCAAGTGTGACTGCATAGACAGCCACAGTGTGTTATCATATGCTATTTGATTTCAATTGCTTGTGCCATCTTTGAATCAGACGTACGAATTATATTTATGTTCATATCCAGTTCAAATATTTTACCTGTTTTATTTTCAAATGGCCAGATCTGGCCCCTCACACCTACCCTACAATGTCGTTCCGAAAATAAGCATTACGTTTGACAGTAATCTGGATGCTAAAAGGTTAAACCAGTCATATCTGGCCAAAATATTCCACAGGTTTTATCATCAAACTGGCCAGATCTTGCCTCTCACACTTACCAAACTATGTCATTCTAAAAATGAACAATTACATTATCAAAATCTCAAAGCTTAGATACTCTTTTACTTGTTTCAGTCATTTGACTGTGGCCATGTTGGAGCACCGCCTTTAGTCGAACAAATCGACCCCAGTAAGCCTAGTACTTATTCTATTGGTCTCTTTTGCTGAACCGCTAAGTTACGGGGACATAAACACACCACCATCAGTTGTCAAGCGATGTTGGGGAGACACACACACACACACACACACACACACACACACACACACACACACACACACACACACACACACACACACACACACACACATATATATACATATATACAACGGGCTTCTTTCAGTTTCCGTCTACCAAATCCACTCACAAGGCTTTGGTCGGCCCGAGGCTATAGTAGAAGACACTTGCCCAAAGTGCCACACAGTGGGACTGAACCCGGAACTATGTTTTTCTTAAGCAAGCTACTTACTACACACCCACTCCTGTGCCTGATCATGTGTGATTAATTCAAAACCCTGTGAATAAATTAGTATTAAATTTGACAGAGTGATCTGAATGCTAAAGGGTTAAGTATTCCACTGAGGTTTGGAAGGGTTCCATGCAGTTTCTCTTTAGCAAAATTTCCTCATAAGGCTATGGCTGAAATCACTTGCTCATAATGCCAGGCAAGATGATTAAACCCAGACCACATCAATACATGAGCTGTTTTATCATACAGTCATACTTGCATCTGAATAGAAATTTGTGGCAGGGTGATAGTGTAAAAGAAAAAAAAAATCATTATTTTTGTAACTTAAATATGCACTGGTGCTGGTGCCATGTAAAAGGCTCTGGCAATGGCTCCACATGAAAAACCACTAATGCTGGTGCCATGTAAAAAGCACCCATTACACTCTGTAAAGTGGTTGGCATTAGGAAGGGCATCCAGCTGTAGAAACCAGGCCAAATCAGACTGGAACCTGGTGCAGCTCTCTAGCTTGCCAACTCTAGCACTCAGCACACACTATAAAGTGGTTGGCACTAGGAAGGGCATCCAGCTATGGGA
>NC_068996.1:39233668-39244264 GCF_001194135.2 Octopus bimaculoides | reverse complement strand
TGCTTGCGAGCATGGAAAACTGACATTAAATGATTTGTAGTAGGCATTCCTGTGAACATTCAATATTCTCCACTCATTTTTTTAATGTCTTTTTCTAATTTCACAGGTCAGCTGAAAGTTGGTGACCAGCTGCTTAGTGTAAATGGTAACACTCTTGAGGATGCTACAAATGAATAGTAAGTATACTTCAGTTATCTCAACAACAGTTTTAACTCAATCACTATACTTTCACTTATTTTAACTCAATCACTTTACTTTCACTTATCTCCTCATACTTATTTTAACTCTCTCTCCTCTCTCTCTCTCTCTCTCTCTCTCTCTTTCCATACATTTAGTTTGATTTGTGTAATATAGTCCCAATTTGTGTATACTAAAAATAACTGCAAGCCCTTAATCTCTGAACAAAAGATCTGTATTCCTTCTCTGACGGAGATCAAATTAACTAAAAACTAGTCAACAAAGCACACTTTTTTCTGCTCATGAAGAAATAAAATGTGATTTAATCATTTTATTCAATTTTCATAATCAAGGGTAGAAATTTTTGCTTATCAAAAAAACAAAAAGATATATCTTAGATTTCATTTCTAATTAAGAAAAAAAATACAATATAGTTATGAATTAATAACTTCATATATAGTATATTTTAATCCAGTAGGGTTGTTTATCATTGTCACTTTAGTGTTCACTTTTCCATGCTTGCATGGGTCAGATGGAATTTGTGGAGACAGATTTTCTACAGTTGGATGCCCTTCCTCTCACCAACCCTCACCTGTTTCCAAGTGAAGTAATATTCCCCTGTGATAAGACATGTTTTCATGAGTGATTGGAAACAAAAGGATACTGCTTGCATAATGGTATTCACTTGGAACTATCACATGATGTCAAGATAAAGAGACAGTAACACACACACACACATTGCATATATATATATATATATATATATATATATATATACAATGGACTTCTTTCCATTTCCGTCCACCAAATTTACTCATAAAGCTTTGGTCGGCTTGGAGCTGTAGCACAAGACACTTATGCAAGGTGCCAAGTAGTGGAACCAATCTCGGAACTGTACAGTCCAGAAGCATATTTCGTGCCATGCCTGCACCTGTTTAACTATTACAGAAATCAATGTAGTATTTTAAAGATATTATACTGCTCAATAGCTGTGGAAGAAACCTCTTTTTCTCTCTCTCTCTCGCTTTTGCACAATTTTAGACCATTGCAGGTTCATCTGAGTTGGATTATTAAGTGCTGTTAAGTGCATCTTTCAAGAACTCACTGTGGTACCAGAAATAGAACATGAACTATCAAGCTCTATGCCAATACAATTTTTATAACTAACACTACTTCCATGGCCAAAATGGAAATGTCTGTGTGTGTGTGTGTGTGTGTATTTTTCAACTTATGAATTACAACCAACCAACGTTACAATGAAAGTCACCCTTTCTTCTCTCATTTATCTTTTCTTATGCAACATTGTTGAAATAATCATAGTTTTTTTAATCTTTTAGCATTCAGATAATTCTGTCGAATGTGATGCTTATTTATTCACATTGTTTTCAATTAATCATGCATTATCTCATAACTTTGGAGATTTCAATGGTGTGATTGATTATTTTTTTAGAATAACATTGTGGGGTGGGTGTCAGAAGGCAGATCTGGTCAGTTCGAACATAAAATAGGTTGAATATTTGGGCTAAATACGGCTGATTTAACCTTTTAAGCATTCAAATCACTCTATCAAATGTAATGCTTATTTATTCACATTGTTTTGAATTGATCAAGCTTTATCTCATAAATTTGAGATTTCAATGATATGATTGTTTAGTTTTAGAATAACATTGTATGGTTGGTGTGAAAGGCAGGATCTGGTTGGTTTGAATGTAAAACCATGTAGAATATTTGAGCTGGATTTCACCTATTTAAATACTAAAGGATTTAAACTTCTATTTTCAGTCTGTATAACATTGAGTATTCTATTGAATTGTTGTATTTCTTCAAATTATCTATTTGCTGATAGCCTGGTATACACATACCATTGTTATCCCAGTCAATTAAACATAATTCTTTTTTACAAGCTGGTTTTAGTTATCTCTATCCAACTTCATATTCACAGTCACCCCTCAGCCACTCCATTATATTTGGGAATACTGTTTTCTAATGCTTTGTCTAATTACATATTCCTGTTTTTCTTATTTTCAATGTACCTGGCTTGTCATATTTCATTTCTCAGCACCTATTCATTCAACCCATCATCCATATGCATTATGTGTGTGTTTTCAGATATGTATGTGTGTGTGTGTGTGTGGTTACAGGTGATAATGTATACCCGTGTACATGTGTATTTCCAAGTGTGTGTATGTATACAGTGAAATGATTACAGGTGTGTGTGTGTGTCTTTGGGCTTAATTTGATAAACAAGTTTGTGTGGGAAATATCTTCATTTGTAATTTAGATGACTTCTAATTTGTAAGATGCAATATGTGAGCATTGTGAACAATTGCGGGACATACATAATAGCATTATAACTAGGTCAAATTGGCCAAGCCAGTTTCTCCTGTTGACCTTTTGTACAGCAGTACCCCCATCATGAGAAATTTCAGAAGAACTATACAAAGACTTGAGTCTCTATTATCACCGTAACACTATTTGAGAAGGTGAAAAGAAACTAACTTTCACCTACCCCAATACCATCATCATCATCATTATTTAACATCTATTTTCCATGCTGGCATGTGTTTGATGATTTGTCAGGCGCTGGCAAGCCAGAAGACTGCACCAGGCTTCACTGTCTGTTTTGGCATGGGTTTTTATGGCTGGATGTTCTTCCTAACATCAACATGAATATCCAAATTAGAGTAAGGGTGTGCTACCTTGAAGAAGGCATTTCAATCTAATCACAGCCTGAAGTTTACAATGCAACGTTTATTTAGTTTCATCTTTTATCTGATACTTGTTTCAGTCTTTTGACTGTGGCCATGCTGGAGCACCATTTTATAGGGTTTAATCAAACAAATCTACCCTAGTTTTTTTTTTTAATTGTTGTTGTTGTTATTATTATTATTATTATTATTAAAGCCAATCTGTTCTATTCTGAAGCTATCAGTCTCTTTTTGCTGAACTGCTAAGTTACAGGGATGCAAACACACCAACACTGGTTGTCAAGTGGTGGTGGTGTGTTGAACAAACACACACACACACACACACACACATACATGTGGGTATATATATATATATATATATATGCAACATGCTTCTTTCAGTTTCTGTCTTACCAAATCCACTCACAAGGCTTTGGTTGGCCCATTCCCAATGAGGGTACATACTGCCCACTGTGAATGGGTTAGTTCCATTGACATAGCTGACCAAATATGATTGGGTCTTGCCTACCAAGTGCAGGAGGCTGCTTGAAGTCCAGTTTGTCAGAAACTACCTGACAGCTGACCACCACATCTTATTTTTCTCTGGGAGTGTACTCTTGTTTTCTTGAACATAAACACGCTCATATACTTCACTAGTTCTCTCTCTTTCTCCATTCCACCTGCCTCACCAATACATAAATATGCAGCACTAGACTGATGAAAAATCTTCCAGTCTTTGCATTCATGAACTGCATTCCAGTTTGAACCCCTATTTCTCACTTTTTGATAATCCTTTCTACCATAGGCACAAGGTCTGAGGTTCTGAAGGGTGGAGGGTGTCAATTACATTAACCCCAGTGCTGCATTGGTACTTCTATTTTATTGCTCTGAAAGGCTGAAAGATGAAGTCAGCTTTGGCAGAATTTGAACTCAGAACTTAAAGTCAGAGGACATGCCACAAAGCATTTTGTCCAGCTTGCTATTGATTCTGCCAGTTCACTGCCATCTCACCACTTAATAATAATTTCAAATTTTAGCACAAGGCCAGCAATTTCGGGGGAGGGATAAGTCAATTATATGGACTCCAGTACTCAATTGGTACTTGTTTTATCAAACCCAAATGGATGGAAGGCAAAGTCGACCTCTGTGGAATTTGAACTCAGAACATAAAGACAAATGAAATACTGCTAAGCATTTTACCTGACACGCTAACTGTCCTGCCAATTTGCTGCTCTCTTACCACTAGTTGTTACACAAATGAACATGGGCCAACAAGTGAGCTTCTGTAGTTGTTCAACCTGCTATAAATAGCAGCTAAATCTCCTTCAAATCACTCTGTCACTTTAATAACATATTGGATAATGCAATCCTGGGTTTCTTGCAAAGAGGAATAAGACATGATTGCCATGGCTGGACAGAATTCTCTTGAGATAATATGAAATAATACATGATTGATTCAAACCAATATGAATAAATAAGCATTACATTTGACAGAGAAACTTGAATGCTAAAGAGTTAATGTACCTGTTAAACATTTGTAAGTCAACACCTGCAGGAAAGACCTGACCAGGGAAGGTATTCAAGGGGCTTGATGTTCTGAGAAGGCAGGGCTCTCTTCCCTATCCTCTTAGTCACCTGAGCAAATGTGCACATCCTAGGTTTTTAGATACACTCTACACTTAAACCAAAGCTCTTATCACACATATGAATAAAGGTCAACCTGGTCCTAATCAACAACAACAGTGACACAAACCAATGAGACAGCTTCATTATGGTTACTCAATTGTTAGAAATAGCAACTAAATCTCCCTGAAACAATATTCTGCTATTTAAAAAAAAAAGACAAAGAACACATTAGACATAGTATTGTCTAGAAAGAAAGATGGGATGATTATATCTGGAATGACTTTGATCATATACCTGCTCAGTCTAAAGACTGACCTAGGGCTAAAAAAAAAAACACTTCCACACATGGTCTTCTCCAGACAAAGATCTCCTGTCCTTTTATTATAGTCTATCTCTGATGTCCAAACTGCACTCATCGTTCCAGCATTCTGATGAAATATCTGCATGAGTGTAGAGTCTGGCCTCTCCTAAACTCACCTCTTCCACCCGCAAAGATTTACATTTGCTTTGATTCAAATTTGTCAATTCTTAATCTTCTAAACAAGTCTGCTCTCTCTGATTCTCTCTATCTATCTATCTATCTATCTATATATCTATCTATCTATATATATATATATATATGCAGGATCACTGCCAAAGCAGTGGTCTCGCTTTCGTGCCAGTGGCACGTAAAAAAGCACCATTTGAGCGTGATCGTTTCCAGATTCGCCTTACTGGCACTTGTGCCGGTGGCATGTGAACAAAACATTGGACTGACTCCTGTGCAGGTGGCACGTAAAAAGCACCCACTAAACTCTTGGAGTGGTTGGCATTAGGAAGGGCATCCAACTGTAGAAACTCTGCCAGATCAGATTGGAGCCTGGTGCAGCCATCTGGTTCGCCAGTCTCCAGTCAAATCGTCCAACCCATGCTAGCATGGAAAACGGACATTAAATGATAATGATGATGATGATGATATATATATACACATAAATCTCATCATCATCGTCCTTAGTGAGTTCAATGTTCTCAGCTGCTCTTCATTCTCAAACCCACCTTTCACAAAAATGATGGCACTGGTTCAGCATGGAAAGCGAACATTAAACGATGATGATGATGATTGGGGTCAATGTAATCGACTTAATCCCTTCCCCCAAGGCCTTGTGCTTCCAATAGAAAGGATTATTATTATTACTATTATACTTGTTTGTTTTGATATTAAGACTGGAAAAAAAAACTCAACCTTTTACAAAAAATTTTGGACCTGGGTTTACACCACCATAAGCAAACCTCATTCCTGTACTTGTGCACTAGTATGTGATATCAATAGCAGGGCTTCGATAGAAGTTTGGTGAAAGCAATGATATCATTGCTTTTGCCATTAAGCAAAGTTGTTTCCTGTATTTGGCCTGAGAACCTCTTATTTAAGCACCTCATCTATAACTGTAGAGACACGTGGCTTAGTGGTTAGGATGTTGGACTCATGATCA
The DNA here is from genome assembly GCF_001194135.2 of Octopus bimaculoides. Taxonomy (NCBI): domain Eukaryota; kingdom Metazoa; phylum Mollusca; class Cephalopoda; order Octopoda; family Octopodidae; genus Octopus; species Octopus bimaculoides. The sequence continues at coordinate 39,238,305 of NC_068996.1, read as the reverse complement.
TAAGACTGTAGCTTCGATTCCTGGACCAGGCTGTAAATTGTGTTCTTGAGCAAAACACTTCATTTCACATTGCCCCAGTTCCTTAAGTTGATTCAACGGATCAGCATCCTATCCAGGGAGGAATATATATTCCAGAGAAACCAGGAAACTGATCCTTATTCTCTTTACAGAGTGATGTAGACTAGCTATATATCGCTTAGATCTTTGATTAAAAGCTTCCCGCTTGATTACAATATTATTGCATGGGAGACCGGACGTTAAACGATGATGATGATGATGATGATGATATCGATACAACTTTATTTTTTATTAAAAAATCTATCAGCTTTAGTATGTTCCAAGGTTCAGTTAAGCAGTAACTTGGCAGAGTTGTTAGAGAGCCACCTAGAATGTCTTGTAGTATTAGTTGCAACTCTCTGTTCCGTGTTCAACTCCTATCAAAGTCAACTTGGTCTTTCATTCCTTCAGAGTTAGTAAAGTACCATTCTTATAATGATGCCGATTTTTCTTTTTCTCCCTCTCTTTCATTCTCTTTCCCTGCCAAAAGAAAATGGCTGTTACCAGACCTGAAGAAAGATGGATTTTGCTGGGTTTAAAATGCAAATTGTATGCTAATTGTCATTATACAGTTCCTTTATGTTTCCAAGAGTTGAAAACTCAAGGACGGAAGAGTTTAGCTATGTACCCCAAGCCCCATGCCCCAATTTCTTGCATATTAATGACCTACTTGCTTTCACTTATGTGCAAATGATACCATTCAGCACTTGCCCTTCCTTAACATTAACACACACACACACACGCACACTGGCACAAGCACATGCACACACACATGCACTGATGCATGCTTCATGCACTGACATGCACACAGACTAACATGCATACGCATACACATGCATATATATATACACACACACACACACACACACACACACACACACACAGCAGTTATCCATCCATATGCAAACTAGACACCTCATGACAAACTTTGCACTGCTTCTATGCACAAAAATTTGAAAAAATTTTAATGAGGACATGATAATCTTGTCTATTTATTTCACATAAAAAAAAATGCAGAAGGTAAAGATGGCTTGAAGGATAGTCTTTCAAAAACGAATATTTCAATATGAAAAACAAGAGCAACAAAAGAAAAAAAAATAAGCAGGATTTTATTTTCATCAACCTACCTACATTTTTTTTTTTATGCTAAACAATTGACTTGTATGGGTGCATGTATACCTTGAAAAGAGAGGGAGGAAAAACAAGTTTTCACCAGTTTGTACGTTTGTGGGAAAAGAAAAAACAATTTTTCTATGAACGATCATCATCATCATCATCATAAAGACATTATTAATTTGCTTAGCTAGAAAATCAAGCATTTCTTTAGATATTTTGACCTCACTAATGTTTTTTAGAGCATAAGTTGATGATCTTTATGACTGTAAAAATGATAATAGTAATATCATTACTATTATAGAACTGTTATGTCATCACATTCTTGGCAATAAACCTCTAATTCACTCTCATGCCATAACAAACTGCAATTACACCTCCTCGAGTGGAGAGATGGGGGGAGGGCGAGAGATAGAGAGAGAGATAACTTCATTTTTTTCTTTATCTTTTTATCTTTTTCTTGTGGCAGCACCTTGCAGAATTTTTAGTCAAATGAATCAACCCCAGGAATTTTTTTTTTTCTTTTCTAATTTTCTAAAGCCCGATGCTTATTCTACTTGTTTGTTTTGCCAAATCGCTAAGTTACAGGGGCATAATAACACCACTTGCAAGGCTTTGGTGAGCCTAAGTCTATAGCTGAAAATACTTAGCCAAGGTGCCAGCCACGAGGGTTAATTAACCACCTACAAAGGTGCTTCCTACATGGTTGCTCAAACTCCTAGAAATAGCAGCCAAATATCCTTCCAACTAAAACCCAGGATCTACAAAACAAAAATAATGGATACATTGGATAATGAAATCAGAGATACACATTGCACAGTAAAAAATAAAAAAAACTGACAAGATGATCGTAGCTGTCCTGCCATTGGTTATAGATCTCTGTGTATTCAAACCTGAAGATGAAAACTAAACAACTGTGTGTGTGTTTGTCATAAAGTGATTGACTGAGATTTTGTTGTCTTTGTTTGGTGTTCTCAATGTTTGACACAACGCTTTGTTTAACACAAGTCTACTATTGTATTGATACCTATTTCTAACTACTCTTAACTTCACAGTTGACTGGTCAGCAGATGTAAAACTCATTGAAATTACCTTTTATCCCACCCCAATTAATATCTTTTTTTTTTTTTTCTGTAAATCATCATTAACATCTATTTTCTATGCTGGCATGGGTTAGACAGTTTGACAGGAGCTGACAGACCCAGAGAGCTGCACTAGGCTCTGATTGTCAGTTTTGGCATGGTTTCTACAACTGCATGTCCTTAACACCAACCACTTTACAAAGTGTAATTATACAGATAAAAAGCTTTGTAAGACACCTGAACTCAATTATTAACCTTCGAGTTTGTTTCTTACGTAAGCTTCAAGTTTGATATTGTTATGAGTATTTTAAAATAAAATGGAAAAGCAGTTCAAAATAAATTTAAAATGCTGACCTCACAAATTGGCGTGGTACCTGTTTTACAACTATTACAATTATAACAAGAGTTTTCAATATGACAACTAAATTCAATTATTAACCTTCAAGTTTGACATAGTTATGGGTATTTTAACCATTTGTGGAGATGCATGGCTTAATGGTTAGGGTGTTGGACTCTTGATTGTAAGATAATGGTTTTGATCCCTAGACTGGACGATGCATTGTGTCCTTGAGCAAGACACTTCATTTCACATTGCTCCAGTCCACTCAGCTGGCAAAAATGAGTAATCCTGCAATGGATCTGTGTCTCGTCCAGATGGGGAATATATATGCCATGAAACAGGGAAACTAGCCCTAATGAGCCTGGCATGGCTCAAAAAGGAAACCTTTATTTTTTGTTTTTATTTTATTTTAACCCTTCAGAATTCAAATTATTCTGTCGGATGTAATCCTTATTTATTCCCATTGTTTTGAATTAATCATGCATTACCTCATAGTTTTGAGATTTCAACGATGTGCTTGTTTATTTTTAGTATGACATTGTAGGGTAGGTGTAAGAGGTGGAATATGGTCAGTCTGTACATAAAGCAAGTATAATATTTAGGCTAGATATGGCCAGTTTAAATGCTAAAGGGTTAAAATAAAATGGAAAAGCAATCAAAATAAATTAAAATGCTGACCTCTCAAATTTTTGTGGTACCTTTTTTTACAACTATCAAGATTATTATGATGTTTGTGATAAGACAACTCAAATTCAATTATCAGTTTGTTTCTTAATAAGCTTCAAGTTTGATATTGTTATGGGTATCTGTTTGCTCAAGATGTACAGACACACAGACACTCCTCCCAACTTGTCATTCTCTCCATCAGAAATTCAGTGAACCAGTGATTGGCTTGCTTAAAACCTGTAACAACTGATATTATTGTTACACAAAAATGCTCTAAAATAAAATATAAATAGGAAGTTTACTGTGTCATGTTTTTGTTGTTGTTTAGCATCAAATCAAATCAAATCCCATTTAGAATATTTATGATCAAAGACATTCCATCCATAACTTCCTTTTTTATCTTTTTCTTTTTCCTTTTTTTTTTTTCTTGGCAGTGTATTCCTGACTACATTATCAACTGTCCTTCTTTTATTTCTTTTTAGGCTGATAGTATGATGTAAGAGAAACTCAGTTGCTATTTCTAACATGTTAGGTGACTATTTAACCCTTTAGCATTCAGCTTACTCTGTCCAATGTTATACTTATTTATCATTTTGAATTAACCATGCATTATATCATAGCATTGTGGTGTGAGAGGCTCAATTTGGTCAGTTGGAACATTTGGGATGGATATCGTTGGTTTAAATGCTAAAGGGATGAAGGCTACACCATGTTGGTCCATAATGTTTGTGTTGTTATTTCCAATGGCTATGGTATATTGAAGGTTTTGATTAAGAAATATTTCTGGACTCAACCCACCAAGAATTTAGATCTGATGCTGCAGCACTCAAAAATATAAATTTTTAAATTATTTGTTTTAGTAACTTTATGGTATATATTTTTGAACAACAATTATATTATTTATTTACTTATTTTTTCTACTTCCTGGGTCTGGAGGAAGAAGCAGTTCTTGTGGCTTTTGCATGTCCACGGTTCCCATTCATTCAAATTTGCTTACAAGGAATTGGTCGACTTAGACCTACAGTAGAAGACATTTTTTTTTCCTGAGGTGCTACACAATACAATGGAACACAAGATCACCTGGATGGGAACTTCTTAAATATTCAGCCTTACCTGTGCTTTTCTGTTTGTTTATTTTTCCTAGATTTCTAACAAAAAGTTTTTTTTGTTTTTTTTTTTATACCTGATCAATAGTCAAAATAGTTTAGAACCTATGATTTAACATATCTGCTTTCATATTTATGGCGCAGGCATGGCTGTGCGATAAGAAGCTTGCTTCCCAACCACATGGTTCCAAGTTCTACTTTAGCCTTGGGCCAACCAAAGCCTTGTGAGTGGATTTGATAGACAGAAACTGAAAGAAAGACCTTTGTGTATGT
>NC_068996.1:39220959-39231892 GCF_001194135.2 Octopus bimaculoides | reverse complement strand
GGCCACAGTCAAATGACTGAAATAAATAAAAGAAAAAAAAGTAAATATTTCCATTTCTTGATTACTTTTTTTTTAATTCCTTTTGTTTTGTTTTTTTCTCTTTTAGTGCTGTCGACATTCTACGGCGTGCATCAGAATCGAATCACATGGAACTTGTCATTACGAGGGATGAGCAAGCTAGGTGAGTATGTATGTATGTGTGTGTGTGTGTGTGTATATGTATATATATATATATATATATATATGTGCATATGTATATCATTATTCATTATTTAAGGTCTGTCTGGATGGGTAGGACAGTTGACAGGAGCCAGCCAGGTAGACAACTACTATGTCTGTTTTGGCAGGGTCTTTACAGTCAGATGTCTTTCCTAACACTAACCAGCCAGCAGAATGGACTGAGTGCTTTTTATGTGGCACCAGCACAGACGAGGTCAGTCTTGGCATGAGTTTTACAGGTGGATGTCCTTCCAAATACCAGCCACTTTACAGTAGTCTGTGTGTGTGTGTTGCTATTTCAAAGCATTTGGCTGTGGCCACCCTGTCTTTTCCTTGACACCATACACCTCACATATTATTCAATGTGGTTTGATGGAGATTTGACTGTTATTTCTAGCAAGTCAAGTAATCAAGTAAAGGCTCCTTTATACCACAGTTACACATACATTGTTGGTAAACAAAAAAAAATAATTAATTTTCAGTAATTTAACATCAAAGCTCTATTCAGTTGTTCTTTTCCGTTAATGAAAGAAGTTTTTCACATTGCTACAGCTTGATTTCACGTAGCTTCAAATGAAAATACTATTTTTTTTTTTTTTGTATATATTGTGTTTTTTCTTTGAAATATTACTTGAAGTAAGATCTTCAGAACCAGTTTTGGTGACATTCATTTGTGAACTTAACAAATTCAATGCATATGCAAAATCTGCTGGTTACTCCAAGAATTAAATCTGAATCTCAGGCTTTGCTTAGAAATTGCTCATTATTTGCCTTACAATCAGTTTAATAGATATTCTGTACCAAAGACAAACAAAAATGCAAGAGAAAAGCTAATCAAGTCATTGGGAATTACATGCAGAGCTAAAAGCACATGATATAATAGACTTAGTTAAATTTTGTTTGATTTAGCCTGCAAACCACCACCATTCCATCTATTCTGTATTTAAGAACTGGGGACCTTGTCATCATAATACTTAAAGTAATTGTAATTTATTCCTCCTTCCTTTCTTTTAAAGAACGCATAAGCACTTCAACACACGTACATGTATACACACAACAGATCTTTTGCCTACCAAATCCGCTCACAAGGCTTCGATTGGCCAGAAACCATAGTAGAAGACACTTACCCAGGGTGCTGCACAGTGGGACTGAATTCCCAAAGCCATGTGGTTGGGAAGCAAACCTCTTACCCACACAGCCATGTCTGCATCTATAATTTATTGAACATGATTTTCAGTTTTGTCTGGTTGCTCATGAGTACAACCTGTTACATAGTCAGGTTGTTGGTAACTAAACCAGCTTTCCACACACCTGGTGGGGAGAGATGCTAGAAACCCAATCTGTCAAAAAGAGGATAAATTCCAATCTTAGGTCAATAGCTATCTACCAATTACGCAATGACATTGATGTATTTGTGGTGATTTTTATTTGAATGGTTGGGTCATGGTTTAAGAAGGCTCATTTTGAGTGTTTTCCAAAAGCAGTATGGGCTGTGCTGATCCTATTCTCAATGCTTTTCTGACTGGCGCAATCACCGGACAGGTAGCTTCTGAGGTATGAGAAGCCTCCATGGTTTTCAGAACAGTACCATGGAGCCTTGTGTCACAGGTGTCAGGAGAGAAGTTGACATCGAAGACACAAAGAGCAACTCACACTTCCTTGTCTCCTATCAACTCTCACCTACAATAAATGCCCCCAGTACCTCTATATCACCCTTGGACCTGATATCACCTCAGGTATCATCACCCTTTTACACCCATCAAGATAAAGAGGTGCAATCACTCATTACACATTAATTACTCGGATACTAATTAATGCCAACAATAATTTGTTATGATATATTAGCATGTCATAAGACTGCTTGGAAGGGATAGATCCTCAGTTCTTATTAGAAAATCTGTCTAAGAGAAGGATACACTGATGTAAAAACTGAAGGTCTTTCAGCTTCTGGTCATCCCAGCCAATGCTGGACCACCAGGAGGAAAGCTGTTCTATCTGAAATGTGAGTGCAGATCTGTGCATACTTCACTCATGATCATCAATTTCATGTACAGGAATTTCTTTAGTGGTCACACACAAACACAACACAGGTTGACAGCTGTTATTTTCAACAAAGTTGCAAGAAAACTATTCTATTGGTAAACATAATGCTGCTTCTGTTACAGAGTTCAAACCACAGGGATTGACTCTGGCTTCTTACTTTATATATGAGAGAAAGAAAGGCTTAAGTTTTTCGGGATTTTTTTATGTTCATTAATCATACAAGGAGGGTATTGGTGTCCGTAGCTTTCCAAGTATTCATAGTTTAGTTTAGTTCCTCCTGCAATGCTCAATGTATTAGGCACAAGGTTTCCTCCTCTACCAGGTTCAGTCAGCTGCTACTCTTCCACATCCATTACTCATAATGTTGACTGTCTTCAAGACCTTTTCAAATGTCCGCTACCAAGTGATCTTTGGCCTGCCCCTTTTCTACTTACTCCCAGGTGTTGCCCAAGTGCCATCGATCAGCCAGATCAGTGGTCCACAACCAGGGTCCACATGACTTTTGGGGGTGTCCATATAAAATTTTGTTGTCAAAGTTTATGTGCGATAAAGTGTTTTATACTTTCACCATACACAAAATATTTTAACCAATTTTTTAATACAATTTCTTATATTTGATTATAAAAATACCACAGGATTTATTAGACACCAAATGGCGATAAGGGTCCACCCAAGTAAAATAGGAACCAGAAGGGTCCATAAGCAAAGAATAGTTGAAAAACACAGTGCTGTGGCCAGCCAAGTGGAATTGGTGCTCTGCTATAATCTCTTTCAGTGGTCATGATGTTGCTCTGCCCATAGTCTCCTTATTTGTAATGATACTGCCAGTTGACCTCGAGATCTTTCTGAAGCACATTAGGTGGAATTCATTTAGCATTCATAAACTCTTTTTTTTATCCCCTGACCTGTCATTTTGTCAGGGGAGAAGGACAACATTCATAAACTATTATTTTTCCCAAAGTCTTCTGGCACTGTTGAAGGGGAAAAATTATCCTCAAATTAGAGAGCTGAGCCAAATACGAGCAAACAAATGAACCTTGCTAAAGTTGCCCAAGGACCAGTCAGTGTTATTAACATAGGTCATTGGTTAGTCCATATTACTTTATAAAGAATATGAGGATTGTTTCCTGGCTTTCTACCAGTTGAGTGGACTGGAGCAACATGAAAGGAAATGGTTTACTCAATAACACAATGCATCACCCAGTCCAGGAGTTGAAACCACAATCTTACGATCAGGAGTCCAATACCATAACCATTAAGCCATGTAGCTCTATTAATACAAGTATTAGGATTATTAAACGGACAGATGAAGTTGACCACCCAAGAACGAAAAAGCACAGTGCCAGAACAAATACTGCAAGACAGCTCATCTGACATTTTAACAATTCTACTAATCCACTATCTTAGTTCTTTATTTTTACCAATTCCAAAAGGACAGGACAAGTTGACCTTGGTAAGATTTGAGCCCAAAGCTTAAAAGACAAAAAATACAAGGCATTTTTGTGTTCCACAACTCTCCTGATTCACCATTTAGGTGATAGAGATGATGTGATGAAATTAATTACTTTGATGTATAGTTTAGACAGTTGTAAGTTAAATGGTATGGTGGGAGAAGATGCGAAGTGTAAGAGGAAAGAGTGTAGTCTAAAATAATTAAGAAATACAGGATCTGGTAAAGGTTTAGACAGAATATGCTTCCTTGCAGGCTGTATATACGTGCATTCACAATTTACTCGTGACAGCTCAGTGTCAGTTACAAATTTGTTTGCATAAGACATAATCAGTTATGTATGTATGTACATACATAAACATGTTTCTGAGGAAGCCATAAGGTGATGCACAAGCACTCAATGACAAGTGCACTGCTTCATGTAGCAGAAACAGTTGTAAGCTTATGAAGTTGATTATGTATTTCCTGTTCCTTGTTGTTTATTTAATTTCATATTACACTCTGTACCCAACTAACACTTTTGTTCTCAAGCATAAGTATATTTAGTTCTAACACCAGGTTATTAGTATCGTTATTGTGCGTGTGTGTTTATGGTTATTTTAGCAAACAGAAGAGATTACATTTCCATGCCATGAGAAGTTAAGAATTTCTAAACATCTTTCTGTAGTTTAATATACTTATTTCAAGGTTATTTAATTCCTAACATTTTTTTTTTAATTACATTCCTAAAATATTTCATTCTGAATTTTTAAATTTTTCATATACAATGAAAGAAAATATGATAATTTCAAAATTTAAAATCTGAAAACATTTTCATGTATTTTTAAGTTTGATATTATTCTATCAAAAATTAATTGGTTTTGTTTCTCTTTTATCTCAGCGTTGAATTTGTGGAAGTTTTTGATTCTAATTCAATACACTCTGCTAGTCCACCCTGCAACTTGAATCTCTTCAACAAGTTTGTTCCAACCTCACCTGATTATAATAGTAAATATTCTCGAACGCCTTCACCTAGAACAACTTCCATCACAGAAAACTCCAGGTCAGTTTCACCACAAGCAAATTCGCCAAAGAATTCTCCTAGGACTCCAACCTCTGCTCGAGCCGCCTCTCCATTTTCCGCCACACCTCGATCACCCTCTCCACAAACAGTCTCCCCAGTAACAACCTCTCCAAGAGCTATTTCTCCATTGGTGAATACACCGAAAGCTTCTTCTTCACAAATATCTTCTCAAAGAGTATTCTTTCACCCATCTGTTTCGAGTCCAAATTCTCCACCTACTCTGTTTGCTGCTAACTCTCCACAATCTCCTCCTCCACATAATGCCATACCAAATTTAAATTCTTCATCACCTATCCAATCAATGACAAATTCTCCACAGCCTATTTTATCTGAAACAGATTCTTCTCAACCTAACCAATCAAAACCAAATCCTCCCCAGTCTATCTTATCTAAAGGGAATTTATCTCAGACGACATTATCAGAGACAGCCCAAGAACTCACTGTATCCGAGCCAATATCTTTTCAAACTTCTCCTCAGTGTAACTTAGAAAGACCTAATTCACCTACTGTGCCATTACCAAGACCATATTCTCCATCTGACATTGGTGCAAATGATATATTTCCTGTATTTTCCCAAGCGAATAATGCTCCAGTTACTTCACCACAAATTACATCTGCAGGGGCCACTCCTTCACCTGAAAATCACTCAGATAGTAAGATATATTTTTACCTTTCCTTCATAATTTTGTTTTGTTTTTTTTTGTTTTTTTTTCTGTAAGGAAAATGGTTAATATTATATATTTAAGAATACATGAGTGAAACATCAGCATGACAAAAAAAAAAAATGATGAGTTGTGTTTGTAAGTTAGTATCTTTACCAGTAGATGGCAGCATTTGTATATCCATTCATCATCACTTTCCATGCTGGCATGGGTTGGACAGTTTGACAGGGAACTGGTGATCTGCAAAGCTGTGTCAAGCTCCAACATCATTTTTAGCTTAGTTTCTACAGCTTGATACCCTTCATCATCATCATCTTCATCGTTTAACGTCCACTTTCCATGCTAGCATGGGTTGGGCGATTTGAATGAGGACTGGTGGACCAGAAGGCTACACCAGGCTCCAACATTCAATAACTTTCATATTGAAGCTCAATACAGTTTTATAGGCCAAACCATTTCGACAAAGAGAATAGGGGTGTGTATAATAATAGATTTTAAAAACATTTTATGTAAATACACAAGGTCACAATTTAATTTCATTTTAGACCTTGATGAAAGCATGTTGAAAAGAACACTAGTTCAACCTGCAACATTACAATTGTATTGGTTGTGTATTTGGGGTAATCTCTGTAGGCGCAGGAGCAGCTGTGTGGTAAGTAGCTTGCTTACCAACCACATGGTTCCAGGTTCAAGATGCATGGCATCTTGGGCAAATGTCTTCTACTATAGCCTCGGGCCGACCAAAGACTTGTGAGTGGATTTGGTAGACGGAAATTGAAAGAAGCCCATCATATATATATATATATATATATATATATATATGTTTGTGTGTCTAAGTTTGTCACCCCAACTGGTGTGTTTATGTCCCCGTAAAAGACACCGATAGAATAAGTACTAGCCTTACAAAGAATAAGTCCTGGGGTCGATTTGCTCGATTAAAGGCGGTGGTCCAGCATGGCCGCAGTCAAATGACTGATACAAATAAAAAAATAAAACCATATTTGAATCTTAGTAAAAGAGAAGTGAAGAACTATTGAAATAATTGGGTACCATGTTATCAGACATAAGGATAACCTGAGCTATTTTCATGTATGCCATCTAATCATGAAGTGTTACTAACTATTAGGGAAAAAAAACTATTAAGTTTTATGTAGATATTTATTCATATTTAGATGAATTTAACCCTTTTGCATTCAGATTATTCTGTCAAATGTGATGCTTGTTTATGTTGTTTTGAATTAAATCAATCCTGCATTATTTTGTAGCTTTGAGATTTTGATGATATGATTGTTTACTTTTAGAATGACATTGTAGGGTGGGTGTGAGAGGCCAGATCTGGCTGGTTTGAATATCAAATAGGTTTAACATTTGGGCTGGATATGGCTGGTTAAAATGCTAAAGGAATGTGTGTGTGTATATGTTTTTTTTTTTATTCATACAAATACACATTGCTTGTTTACTTTGTATTGCGTTATGTTTCCTGTTTCATTTTTTTTTTATGTCTTTGTTGCAATTAAAGAAATAATTATTCCTTAAATATTATTATTATTATTGTGATAAAAGCAGTTCCAGATATTATCCTTTAATCCTTTTGAAGAAACAAAATATCCTCAATTGATATGCCTGGCATGATATCAGAAGATTTAAGGAACTCAACGGTTTTATGGTTAAGCACTTATTGTCACAATAATTAATTTAATTGAAATTATTTTTAACTGATTTGGTTCATATAAATTTTTGTTTTATACATTACATTTTTCAAATTTTTACGCTTATTTAAAAATTAATCTTTAACCAATATGAATTATTCAGAATTTCTCCCACTTTCATTCTCTCTTTCAAATCTTTCTGATAATTCCTCCAATTATCATTCATTTATTGTTTTTAATTTATTGTGCTTTTATCACCAGATCGTAAATGGAATTCCGACTATGACTTCCCAGACACATATCAACAACAAATTCACAAATACGACAAACCATTTACCTATGGTATCACATCCCCTACAGAAGTAAGTATAATCACCATTAGCATCTTTTGTTGTTCTTGGTTTTGTTAACTTCAATATTTTTCACATTATCAGTTACCAGTGAAGTTTGCTTGTATTGTGTTGACAACATCTGCCTCTCAGTTGCATTGACTGCTGTTCTCTTCTTGTTTCTTCTGGATATCTGGTTTAGATCTATTAGTAGCTGTTATTATTATCATTATTGTCGAGATGGCAAGCTGGCAAAATCATTAGCACTGGGCAAAATGCTTAGTGACATTTTCTGTTCTTCATGATCTGAGTCCAAATTGGTTTGATAAAATGTTATTTGTGTCTGTGTGTCATTTATGTTGTGATTTCGATAATGATAATAGCATTGGTTACCTCTTTTACTTGTTTCAGTCATTTTGACTGTGGCCATGCTGGAGCACTGCCTTTATAGTCGAGTAAATCGACCCCAGGACTTATTCTTTGTAAGCCTAGTTCTTATTCTATCGGTCCCTTTTGCCGAACCGCTAAGTTACGGGGACGTAAACACACCAGCATCGGTTGTCAAGCGATGTTGGGGGGAGGGGGGACAAACACAGACACACAAACATATACACATACACATATATATATATATCTGTATATATATAGATATATGTACATATATACGACTGGCTTCTTTCAGTTTCCTCTACCAAATCCACTCACAGGGCTTTGGTCGGCCCGAGGCTATAGTAGAAGACACTTGCCCAAGGTGCCACGCAGTGGGACTGAACCCAGAACCATGTGGTTCATAAGCAAACAACTTACCACACAGCCACTCCTACGCTTTGTAGGAGTGACTGTGTGGCAAGATATTGTAGATATTTCTACAAGCCAATCTTTGGTTCACTGTATTTGTCTGCCTTTCAGTTGTGTTGACTGCCATCACCTTCTTGTAGTTTCTTCCGGATATCTGAGTTAGATCTGTTAGCTGTTGTTATTATTATGTATTAATGATTGGCTGATGTCGGTCTTGTAAATGTTTTATGTATGTGTGTATTGTGTATATATATGTGTCTGTCTGGTCATAGAAACCAATGGTTTCACATCCACAAAGGGCTTAAGCCCTGTAGACTGTTTTTTTTTTATTTTGCTTTAAACTCTGACAAGCCATCCACAGGGCTGAGCCCTTTGTGGATGACTGGATATAGACTTAATTACATATAAATACATCACTACTCTATGCTTTAGAGTGTGCTGCTTTTTCAGATATATGATACATTGAGGATATATGTATATTTTTATGTGTGTGTCTGTGTTTGTCCCCTCACCATCACTTAAAAGCTGATGTTGGTGTGTTTACATCCCCATAACTTAGCAGTTTGGAAAAAAGAATTCACCTGCTTGCTAAATTGTCATATAAACTACATTGTTAAAGCAAAATATGCTTCTGTTAAGGTGTGTGTGTATTTACCCTCTGTATGCTACAGAATTTTTGTCGATATAGTTAAAACTTTACATCTTATTCTATCAAAATATAGTTCATCATTTTGTAGTGAGAATAAAGCAGTTGTAATACTGAATATAAATTTTCAGCTGGTTAAGAACCACATGGTCACTTATTAGAACTTTTATACATGCAGTCACTTAACCTGCTTTTTTCAACCTCCTTCCTCCTTTTCAAAGTGTGTAGTTTTATTGAAAACAGACGGATCCAGTTACAAGAGGTCTAATCTCTGATATTTTGTTTGAAGCCATATAATGTTTTGTTGTTGCTGGTTGTGTTAACTATAAAAGCGTGAGTGAGTGATAAAAAATTTTTTTTTAATGGGTGAAGTTTATGACCTGGGTTTTAAAACCCAGAGTTGTTTCAATTATATCATTAATACCACTAGAACTTAACATGAAACACCTTCATTTTGAATAATGACAGTTTTCATTTATAGCTATGTCAGAAACTACTAGCATAGTAATTATGACAAGAGAGAAGAGGTCACAAGATGAAATGTTTTATGGTTAAGAAGTTCATTTCGCCATCCTGTTGTGTGTCATCCTGTTGTGTGTCACCTTGGGCAAATATGTATTACCAGAGCTTTGATGTGATTCAACACAAATCTCTTGAATGAAATTAGGTAGATGGAAACTATGTGGAAACCTGTCAGGTAGGCTATCTCTGCTCTTGGATAGCTGGCTTAATCAGTCGCTCTGTTTTATACAACTCCCTGGGCCTTGGGGGACTTTATCAGAACCTACTTTGTTACAAATATTTAGACTAGGATTTCAACGTGAGGATAACTCATGATTTCTGATGTCGTCTTCCTGATCCCTTACTACTTTCAATGACCACTTCAGAAGTTCATGGTGCCGCCCTTCCTCCTCTAACAAAGCCATAAAAAGAAAAGAACATTACTGCTCTCATCATCATCATCATTTAACGTCCGTTTTCCATGCTAGCATGGGTTGGACAATTTGACAGCGGACTGGCAAGCCAGAAGGCTACACCAGACTCCAATCTGATCTGGCAGAGTTTCTACAGCTGGATGGACTTCCTAACGCCAACCACTCCGAGAGTGTAGTGGATACTTTTTACATGCCACCAGCATGAGGGCCAGTCTGGCAGTACTGGCAACAGCCACGCTCAAGTGGTGTTTTTTACGTGCCACCTGCACAGGAGTCAGTCTGGTTCGCAATTTTAAAAATAATACCTGGTGCCATATAAAAAGCATCGGTATGAGTGCTGGTTCCCCATAAGAAGCACTGGTAATGGTTCCATGTAAAAAACACAGGTAATGGTGCCTTGTAAAAAGAACCCAGTACACTCTGCAAAGTAGTTGGCATTAAGAAGGGCATCCAACTGTAGAAGCTGTGCCAAAACAGACTATGGAACTTGGTGTGGCCGCCAGCCTTGCCAATTTCCTCCAAGCCATCCAACCCATGCCAGCATGGAAACAGACGTTGATGATGGTAGGAGTCTCAATTCAACCAGTAATATATTCTACCCCATAAAAATGGGGTCCTCTATATACTTAAGCACTGAAACACTTTTATCCATTTTGGTGGCAAGTGCTTAAAACTTTTGTTTTCCATTTTCGTTAGATCCCAGGTTTTGTGCTTACTTAACCGAGGATCGTTACCCATTATTGTTGTTATTCAAGTAGAATCATTAGCGTGTTGGGTAAAATGCTGCAAAGCATTTCTTTCAGTTTTGCATTTTGAGTTTAAGTGAAACAGTTCGGAGTTCATCATCATCATCATCGTTGTCGTTCAACGTCTGTGTTATGTTTCCCTCGGGTGACTCGCAGAGATAACACAACGAGTTATACAATTTAATTATTACATTTATTGTTCAATTACATACAAAGAACGCACTCACCCAATGTTCGTTATGAATAAACAAAAGTCATGTCCGCCATATATATATCAATGACATTTTACTACGACAGTCCCACAAGACAACAACAATGAAACAATGAACTCAGACGAACCACATGACACACGGAACGTCAGACGAATTACATATCTAACAGTACATATAACAG
>NC_068996.1:39211628-39216808 GCF_001194135.2 Octopus bimaculoides | reverse complement strand
TCTGTGTTATGTTTCCCTCGGGTGACTCGCAGAGATAACACAACGAGTTATACAATTTAATTATTACATTTATTGTTCAATTACATACAAAGAACGCACTCACCCAATGTTCGTTATGAATAAACAAAAGTCATGTCCGCCATATATATATCAATGACATTTTACTACGACAGTCCCACAAGACAACAACAATGAAACAATGAACTCAGACGAACCACATGACACACGGAACGTCAGACGAATTACATATCTAACAGTACATATAACAGTCTGCTTTCCATACTGGCATGGGTTCGATGGTTTGACTGAGGACTGGCAAGCCAGAAGGCTGCACCAGGCTCCAATCTGATCTGGCAAAGATTCTACAGCTGGATGCCCTTCCTAATGCCAACCACTCCAAGTGTGTAGTAGGTGCTTTTTACGTGCCACTGGCACAGGAGCCAGTCAGGCGGCACTGACAACAATCATGCTCAAATGGCACTTTTTACATGCTACCAGCATGGGAGCCAGTCAGGTGGCACTGACAACAATCGTGCTCGAATGGTGCCTTTTATGTTCCACCAGTTCACAGGAGCCTGTTAGGCAGCACTGGCAACAGCGACATATAATATTGTGTGGACTGAAACATGAAGAGTTGTGTTGGTAATGATAGTAGCTGCTGTTGCATGGACTGGACTGGAACCAATGTTGAATGGTTTGAATGATGTAAATTCAAGCTGCCGTTGGCTCTGACTGAACTGTAACCACTTGGTTTAAATGCATCCTTTTTTGTCATTCGTTGAAAGTACACAGCATTCACTTCTAGATGGATCACGATAAATTTCTGCTGAAATACCTTCTGTTCAAATCAATTCTTTAAAAATAAAATGACTGAATTTTGTTTAGCAGTGTTGTTTTTACTGAAAGAAAAGAAGGAAAAAAATTAAAAGTATAAAAGATTAAATTATCAAGAAAAACCCTCAGAATTACATTAACAAGGAGACAAAGAAAAAAGTGGTGAGGGAGGGGTTAAAGAACAAAAGATGGTGGGGGAGGGGTTACAGAACAAAAGATGGTGGTAGGGAAGGGGTTAAAGAACGAAAGATGATGGTGGGGAAGGGGTTAAAGAACAAAAAATGGTGGGGGATGGGTTATAGAACAAAAGATGGTGGGGGGAGGGTTTACAGAACAAAAGATGGTGGTGGGAAAAAATAGGCTATACTCTCCAGTCCAAGTGGTATGTTCAGCAGTGCCACATAGACATAACAGCGAAGGCGTTGAAACAGTGACTAGTGACACTCACTGCAACAGTTACCCCACCTCACAGGGTTCATTTCTCAGATGGGTCGCTGTTATTTCAGTTTTGTGAAGGAAATTAGCAGTTTGGGATCTAAGAACAGCTGAGGTCTCAACGGCGACCAACAAACAGATTCTGACTATTTATTTGAAAATTCCTATTTCTTTATCATCATCATCATCATCATTTAATGTCCATTTTCTATACTAGCATGGGTTGGATGGCTTGACAACAATTAGCAAGGCCAGTGGCTACACCAGGTTCCATAGTCTGTTTTGATATGGTTTCTACAGTTGGATGCCCTTCCTAATGCTAACCACTTTACAGAGTGGACTATGAGCTTTTTACATGACATTATCCCCAGTGCTTTTTACATGGCACCATCACCAATGTTTTTATACATGGTACCAGCATCAATGCTTCTTACATATCAATTCTGTTGTGGTGGGTGGGTATCCTTGAGTACAACATGCAGCATATCTCGGTCTTCTGTCATCTTCGTATCTCTCTTTCTCGTTCTCTCACTCTTTCTCTACATCAAATCTTTGTAATTTGTTTGTTGTGAAATATGGTGTTGTCTGTATTGTATATATTGTGCTCGTTTGATTATTGTTTTAGTGGTATGACTTTGATTTATGATGATCAATATCTCACAAAGCCTGCTACTAGAAAATAGTTTATGCCTCATCTACACACTTTTATATTATCATGACTGACAGATGCAATTTTAAAATTCCCTAATTATTTGAATATATTCAAACACATTTCATATTAGCTATTATTCTGTTGCATTTTTGTCAATAGAAAATAATGTCGGGATTCCTATTGTTGTTCATCCCTGCTAAACATCCAATCTTTGTTACGATATAGTACATATAGGACTCTATTTTCCTAGTTAGATATATCTCCTATTTTTAATAGAATGGAATTAGAAGATTTGCTTGCTGCTTCTTGCTGACCTAGTGTTTATGTAGAGCAATGGTTTTCAACCGGGGTCCATATAATATCTTATTGTTAAAATTTATCTGCAATAAATTGGTGAAACTTCTACAATACACAAAATATTTTTAATTCTTTTCTCATACAATTCCTAAAAATATTTAACTATAAAAATACAATAGGATTTCTTTTTTGTATACATTGGATGGCTATGGGGGTCCAGTAGAGTAAACCAGGAATCAAAGGGGTCCATAGGCAACAAAAATTGACTTGGTTTGTCAGTGCTGGCAGGGGATGAATCTGTGTTAAAGTTCCTTAGATTTTCTGAACTATTGTTATTCATTTCCTCCCCAGTCTATTCTGACTAAACAGATATCGGCACTAGATCTTGTTACATATTAAGGCGGTAAGCTGGCAGAACCATTAGCATGCCAGGTGAAATGCTTAGCGGTATTTCATCTGCCACTACGTTCTGAGTTCAAATTTCACCAAGGTCAACTTTGCCTTTCATCCTTTCAGGGTCGATAAATTAAGTACCAGTTGAGTACTGGGGTCGATGTAATTGACTTACCTCTCCCCAAAATTTCAAGCCTTGTGCCTATAGCAGAACTCTTGTTACATATTAAGGACTACATTGTTTAATGTGTCCCTCGTCAGGTGGGATTTCAGAGAAAAGAGAGTTGGCACTATTACTAATAGAGATTCTGTCATTGGTTCTTTAAATTGTCATTTTGTTAAACAGACGAACAGGTACATTATTTACATTGGATGGATATTTGTCCTCATTTTGTTTGTTGTTAACACAACGTTTTGGCTGATATATTCTCCAGCCTTCATCAGGTGTCTTAGGGAAATTTCGAACCTGGGTTCTCATTGCTAAGGTATTTTTCGATGTTGTTGTTATCATTATTATTATTATTCAGATGAACAGGTATTCGAGCATCACAGAATTCTTCCCTTAAAAAATTGAAATCTATGTGTGCTTGTGTGCACATATGTTGTCTGTCAGACGTGTGTGCGCGCATAAAGATTAATATATTGTAGTCTTGTGATCATTTGCCATTATTACTGTTTGATGTTTGTCACTTATCACCTAAACTTTCTGATATTTATGGTATTTATTAGAAACCGGTACCCCCTGACTGGCTCCCGAACATGGTCAATGCCAGTACCTCCTGATTGGCTCCCATGCCAGTGGTGCATAAAAAGCCCCATCCAAATGTGGTTGATGCCAGTGCCCATGACTGGCTCCTTTGTTGGTGGCATGTAAAAGGCACCCACTACACTCTTGGAGTGGTTGGCATCAGGAAGGGTATCCAGCTGTAGAAACCTTGCCAGATCAGATTGGAGCCTGGTGCAGCCTACTGGCTTGCCAGTCCGCAGTCAAACTGTCCAACCCATGCCAGCATGGAAAGCGAACGTTAAACGATGATGATGATGAATGCAAAAGGGCTATTGTTGAACAAAGTGTGAAGGTGGCAAGCTGGCAAAATCACTGCTGTATAACACAAAATTGCTTAATTGCATCTCTTCTGGTTTTATGTTCAGAGCACAAATACCATCAAGGTTGACTTTGCCTTTCATCCCTTCAGGGTCAATAAAATAAGTACCAGTTGGTCACTGGGGGTCAATGTAATCGACTACTAGCCCACCCACTCCCCAAAATGGTAAGTCTTGAGCTTATAGAAGATAGGATTATTATTATTATTATTATTATTATTATTATTAATGTGGTGAGCTGGCAAAATCATTAGTATACTGGGGAAAATGATTAGCGGTATTTCAACCATCTCTATGTTCTGAGTTCAAATTCCACCAGGGTTGACTTTGCCTTTCAACCTTTTTGGGGTCAATAAAGTAATACCAGCTGAATACTGAGGTTGCTGTCATTGACTTAACCCACCCCTCAAAACTGCTGGCCATGTGCCAAAATTTGAAACCATTATTATTGTTGTTGTTGTTGTTATCATTATTAAGAGGATGATGGCAGAATTGTTAGCGTGCTTAGTTGGAAAGGTTTAATGGAATTTCTTTTGGCTCTTTATGTTCTGGTTTGAAGCTCTGCCAAGATTGACTTTGCCATTTATCCTTTTGAGATCAATAAAATAATAGTTGAGCACTCGGGGTCATTGTAATCAACAATCCCCTTCCCTTCCCAACCAAAATTGATTGTTGTTGTTTTTACTGTTGCTGTATAGCCATATGTAAAGTGTGGATCTTAAACTGTTTTGTTATTATTATATTATTGATATTGTTATGTTATTTCAGATTGCCCTTCCTCGTTCTCGCGTACCAATGTATGCGGAGAAACCATTAAACTCACCAACTTTACCTAAGTACAATGGTTGGCGTGAAGCAAATTCAACCCATGAAATATCTCAAGAAATTCAACCTTACTTGAAAGACACTGAATCAGCTGGTACATATTGACATATTTAACTCCTACTTTAGCAAAATTCTATACAAATTTTTTTCTTTTTCTTTAGCATCAGTCTTTTTTATTATTTAATTATTTATTGCCCACAAGGGGCTAAACATAGAGGGGACAAACAAGAACAGACAAAGGGACTAAGTTGATTACATCGACCCCAGTGTGTAACTGGTACTTATTTAATTGACCCCAAAAGGATGAAAGGCAAAGTCAACCTTGGCGGAATTTGAACTCAGAACATAACAGCAGACGAAATACAGCTAAGCATTTCGCCCGGCTTGCTAACGTTTCTTCTTTCTTTATTGTCTACAAGGGGCTAAACATAGAGGGGACAAACAAGGACAGACAAACGGACTAAGTCAATTACATCAACCCTAGTGTGTAACTGGTACATATTTAATCAACCTGAAAGGATGAAAGGCAAAATCAACCTCAGTGGAATTTGAACTCAGAATGTAGTGGCAGACGAAATACCGCTAAGCATTTTGCCTGGCATGCTAATGATTCTGCCAGCTCACTGCCTTTTTTATTATT
>NC_068996.1:39207236-39211618 GCF_001194135.2 Octopus bimaculoides | reverse complement strand
TGTTGTTGTTGTTGCTGCTGCTGCTGCTGCTGCTGCTGCTGCTGCTGCTGCTGCTGTTGCTGTTGCTGTTGTTGTTGTTGTTGTTGTTGTTGTTGTTGTTGTTGTTGTTGTTGTTGTTGTTGCTGCTGCTGTTGTTGTTGTTGCTGTTGTTGCTGTTGTTGCTGTTGTTGTTTAAAGAATGACTTCTGCCATCATTTCACAATACCATTTTATTATAAAAAGAGGCACTGGATATTATCTAAGATACACTATTCCAGAAGCAATAAATGGTATGATCATTTCTTTGGTGGACTTTAATTGTAGAACTCATTATCATTATCACTTTAACATCCACTTTCTCAGGCTCTCATGGGTCGGACAGAGTTTATCAAGACATATTTTTTCTATAGATGGATGCCTCTCTTCTCACCAACCCTCAACTATTTCCATGTAAAGTACCATTTCCTTATGGCCAGACATGTTTGGAAACAAAGGACACCATTTGTCTGACAGTGGCATTTATTTACAACTATGACACAGTGCCAGGACAAAGAAACAGTAATACCCACCTCACCACTATCATGCATTCTCAATTATAAATATCTATTTACATCATCATCATCATCATCGTTTAACGTCCGCTTTCCATGCTAGCATGGGTTGGACGATTTAACAGAGTACTGGTGAACCAGAAGGCTGCACCAGGCTTCAGTCTGATTTGGCAGAGTTTCTACAGCTGGATTCCCTTCCTAACGCCAACCACTCCAAGAGTGTAATGGGTACTTTTACATGCCACCAGCACGAGGGCCAGTCACATGGTACTGGCTCAAAATGGTGTTTTTTAATGTGCCACCTGCACAGAAGCCAGTCCACTGGCACTGGCAACGACCTCGCTCGAATGATTTTCTAACGTGCCACTGGCACAAGTGCCAGTAAGCTGACGCTGGTAACGATCACGCTCAAATGGTGCTATTTACGCACCACTGGCACAGAAGTCAGACAGCTGTACTGGTAATGATCACGCTCGGATGGTGCTGTTAGTGCTCCACTGGCAAATAGATATGCATGGCTTCTAGTTTCCTTCTACCAAATCCACTCTGGTTTGCCCAGAATTATAGTAGAAGACTCTTGCCCTAGGTGCCATGCTGTGGACTGAATCCAAGCCACACCTGTACCTAGTGACGTTGATTCACTTTAAGTGATCACAAGTTAATCAACTGGATCAGGTGCAGGTATAGCTGTATTAACTCAAGAATTGACCGAGTAATTCAGCAAGTGGACCAAAGAGAGAAAATAGCTTGTCCACACTGTTGCAATGCATACCCATATGATGAATCACCCAGCATATCAGAGAATTTGATATGGCTCTCAGCTAGGTGAAAGGAAGTTGGAGGTGATATGGTAAATTTAGAACAACATACTTGTGAGTTACACCTGTCATTTGGCTGTCTGTGTACATTTCATATGCATACTCAAATGGAGCTACAGCAGTGACTAAGTAAATTTTGTGTTTAACTTAGTAGATAACTGAGGGCATTGGCAATAAGAAATTATGCTTGTAATAAATCATGTGACAGTCTACAATTAACCAGATCATTAGTATGCAAACACCAACAGGACAAAGGAAAAGATGAACATTAAGGGTCACATGGCATTTTGGGAGGACCTGAGAACTGTATATTCTGAGCTTTTTGTTGACAATCAAGAACAGTGGAGGAGGACAGTTGCTTGATGCACAAATATATGTGGGATGACCTCTGACTGAATAAGTGCGTAATGTTATTGATTATATGACAAGTGGAAAAAAGGCCTGTGAATTAATGATAGCAGCTAAGCTGTGATAAAAAACAGTCCATTGAGATCTGAATGAAACGTTTGTGTCTTAGTCAGAAATAAGATGACACTTGATTGAAATACTGGATTAAGTAACAGTTCAACTCGTGCTAGCATGAGGAGATGAAAATGAAGATAAATACTCTGTTGTTGAAACAGTTTTTTTTCCCCCTATGACTAGCTGCTTCTCTTGTTGCTAACCCCCACTCTTCTTTCCAAGTAAGGTAATATTTTTTATATTCCTTTGAACAGCAAAGTAGGTCAATGTTGTTTGCATAAATAGTGACTTTGTTTGGAATTAAGAGCGCAAATGTCAAAATAAAGGACAAAGAGACACACACACACAAACACTTCCTAAAGTTTCCACTTACCAAATTTCATTGAAAAGGCATTGGCCAACCCACAGCTATAGCACAAGACCCTTGCCAATAGTGGCAACACAGTGAGAACTAATCCTAAACTATTTGGTTCCAATGCAAATATCCTAACTTCACAGCAATGCTTGTGCTAATGCTACCGGAAAAAGCATAACTACTTTGATTCGTTTTACCATCTCTCTGAAGTGGAATCTTTACATGAGCTTTCCTCTTCCAAGGCAAAGAATACTTTAGTTCCCAGCAACTACTAGCTATCCACAAGATTCAGATGATATCTCCAACAGAGTACTGCTCCCATATCTTAGACAATGCTGCTGTTGATCTCACAAGTGTTCTAGATCACATCTAAAAAAGAAAAAGGGTTACTTAACTGATTATCATGAAGTCTCTCACCAACATCCATCAACTTCTGGCCACAAAATGTGCTCTCCTCTTTTTTAGCTTTTCCACTGCTATTACAATGGTTCTCCTCCTTGGATTTCGTGCTACCTCCATTTTGATACTTTTAACTCTTATGTTTCTCCTCCTCTCATTGCCTACATTGTGTCCACTCACTCCTTCACCCCCATGCTGATCATTATACCCAGTTCCTTTTTTTCTTTGGTATTCCCTCCTTGCTCTTATTTTTCCTGTAATTGTTAACTTGCAAATATTCAAGAACTTTAACCACATCAACTTTACTGGGCTCAAAGAATGGGTATAGCCCCTTCATTCAGACCAAACTAATAAAAAAGTAAGAAGTTAACCAAAAAAAGTTATTCTTCTTACTTAGTTATTTCCCTTATTTTTTGTTTGGTAGACGACAACTGATACCCGTTAATGTTGGGTAATGACTGAAAGGGTACAGTTGCAAATACAAGCAGATGAAATGGGGTTTCTTCTGAAGGATCTCAGGAGTGACATTGCATGACAGGGTGCATAGCTCAGAGATCAGTGAGTCTCTCCAAGTTGAGCTGCTACTTCCCTGCATTGAGAGATCATAGCTCTGGTACTATGAATGCATGATTAAAAGGTCATAAGAAAGAATCAGAAGACAGATTCTTCACGCTAAGTTAATTGGCAAGAGATGTAGAGGTAGACCAAGAATGAGATGGTGTTAGGATAACATCCATAGTTTCAGTTGCTCATGCTTGGGAATCCAGATACAAAGTGTAATGATGATTGATTCTGATAAGACCCTATGGAGTAGGTACCTAAGGGCTCTACTCATTTGACTCTCCCGGGAAAAGGAGGAAGAGAAGATGGACAGATGATCGTCAACAACCAAACAGTCATGGTTTCAACCCGTTTAGATCTCATCAGCTCCAATGTGATTTGAACAAATACATGTACTTTCAGTCATTAACCATAATAAAGCACCTGGTAGTGGAGATTTTGAAAGAGGTGTTTTAGAGGGAATTATGTAACACAGCTTAGAGTGTATTAATTAATTATAAGAAGTATTTTGAGGCCTTTATTTTAAAAGAATTCAGTTAGACCTAGATACGGTACCACATTAAAAGTACTGATGCTGATGCCACATGAAAAGCACCCAGTACACTCTGCGGAGTGATTGGCATTAGGAAGGGCATCCAGCCATAGAAACCAAGCCAGAACAGACAATGGAGCATGATGTTGGCCTTGGACTTACCAGCTCCAGTCAAACCATCCAACCCATGCCAGCATAGAAAACGAACATTAAATGTTGATGTTGATATTCCCATTAAGGTGTATAACACTAACATTGCTTTAGAACAAAAGCTGAAAGATACATATGAGATATTGAATTAGTTGGTTAGAATGGACCAAACTTTCAATGGCATTGTTCCTCTTCACATTTTCCCATTCTCCCAATTATTCTACAGATTAATTTTATTGAAAATGTTAGCAATAAAAAGTTCTATGCAGAACCAGTGTTTTCTCAATCTGTTTAACTTAGTGATGCACTCTGGACCAAGTGCAAAATCACTGGCACACAGGAAATCACCGTACACTTCAAATGGGAAGCTGAAAAATAAAAAAACTGTTTTAAAGTCTGCTGCCCTAACCACTGAGCCATTGCACCTCCACATATAACATGTTTATGAATATGCTTTTCGAGATCTCCAGCATTAATATTACATTTTATTGTAACTATTAATCAGTTGTAATACTTCGTTATATAAAAAAAAGCCTTGTACAGAAAAATATGAAACATTTGTTCATTGTTATATT
>NC_068996.1:39199045-39206694 GCF_001194135.2 Octopus bimaculoides | reverse complement strand
ATATATATATATATATATACACACACACACACACTACAGGCTTCTTTCAGTTTCCTTCTATCAGATCCACTCACAAGACTTTTGTTGGCTTGAGGTTATAGTAAAAGACACTTGCCCAAGGTTCCATGTAGTTGGGAAGCAAATTTCTTATCACACAGCCATGCCTGCATCTATGATATAATTTTTCTTTTTCTTTTTTTTTTTTTTTTTTCACTTTTCAGGTAAATCATCTATTTTACATATACATTACTCTGATGAGGCCCCAAATAATAAATATGGAAATTCTAAGGTTAATTTTTGTCAGGATGAAAATGTTTCAACATCTTCTCAGTTACCACATTCACCACAGAACAATGTGAATTTCAAGGAAATGACAGATGTAAGTATGCACTGAAAATACTCCTCATTTGATCTTTGGTTTCTTCTCTTACTACCCCTCCTCATGACTTTTAATCCTGAGCTTTTCATGTAAATCATTTAAATCTGGCATAAGCAGTCCCGTACTAATTTCCATCCTTTTACCTTTGCTGCCGTGTGAGAGCCTTGGGAAAGGAAAATCCTTAGGGAATCAACCTTGATAGTATAATTCCCTTTCCCTTCACTCTTTGTAAATGGAATGTGAGTATACAGACACAAATTCTTGACAGTGTCTTATGCATAAAGATTATAGTTGTATGCAGGTTACTATGTGTAACATTCTTCATTATTATCATCATTGTTTAACGTCTGCCTTCCATGTTGGCATGGGTTGGATGGTTTGACAGGAGCTGTCCAGAGAGAAACCTGCACCAGACTTCTGTATCTGTTTTGGCATGGTTTTTACAGCTGGATGCCCTCCCTAATGCCAACCACCCTGCAAAGTGGACAGTGCTATTTACATGACACCAGGCACAGGCAAGGTCAGTTTTGATATGGTTTTTACAGCTGGATGCCCTTCTAAATGCCAAACACTTCCCAGTGTGGACTGGGTGATTTTTACGTGGCACCACCACTAGCAGGGTCACCAAGTAACTTGCAAGACAAAGAACCTTTGAGAACTGGGGGGGGGCTTTGGAGGAGGTGATCTTGTGTCCATGCGTGTTTATTATATT
This sequence comes from Octopus bimaculoides, assembly GCF_001194135.2. Taxonomy (NCBI): domain Eukaryota; kingdom Metazoa; phylum Mollusca; class Cephalopoda; order Octopoda; family Octopodidae; genus Octopus; species Octopus bimaculoides. Next base: position 39,205,603 of record NC_068996.1, on the reverse strand, counting down.
TGTAAAGAGGACACCTTCATGTGTATACATACACACACACACAACCCCTTTACATACACCTTACAATTGTAACGGGGACATATGGTTTATACAACCACCTTGTTTAAACTGGAGTATAATTTCTTAGTTTTATTGTTTGTGTAGTAAGATACAAAATTCTACAGTAAACCAAGAAGTGAAGTTCCTCAGTTGGTTCATTGCCCTCTTTGACACTCTTCCAGCAATTCCATGATGGGTGAAGCTCTCCATTCCCTCTTTGTATGGCAATTCATCTGGAAGGCCATGCCAATGTAAAACCTACAGCTTGATGGAACATTTATTTGTGGCTGCCTTAGCCCACTGAGCCATTGTTGTCAGATCTCCAAGTCTAAAAGACTGGAATTGGATTGTCCAGATTGATTCTCACTTTAAAACTGTTAAGTACAGGCAGGAAGGAATGGAGAGGAACCCTAACCCTGCAGGAATGATGGAGAGGAGACAAAAATGACAGGTACTGGATGGTACTGGTAGTTGCTGTCTCAACTCCACAAGTAGATGACATTTTTCTATATCATCTTCAGACATGAAGAACTGCCATCACCTTCTTTTGTACCTCTTTTTTTTCCTATTTATTTTTTTAGTTTACATCAAGAGTTCTCAACCATTTTTTTTTAATCTCTGGACCCCTTTGATTATTATTTTATTCTGGTGGACCCTATAACCATTTGATGCTTAAAAATTAGTTTTATAGAAACTTCTTCCAAAATTCCTATTTTGTTTTTCACATTAACTTGTATAGGTTGAAATATGTAAAATGTTAGAGAAAGAAACCTAGCTGTTTCTTGCAACACATACCAATAAATACATCTAAAGCAGGGGTTCTCAACCATTTTTTATCTATGGATTCCTTTGATTACTATTTTATTCTGGTGACACCCCATAGCCATTCGATGTTTAAAAACTAATTTTATAGAAACTTCTTAGAGAATGAAACTTAGCTGTTTCTTGCAATACATCTAAAGCAAAATTTTTTCTGGGGAATTGTAAATCCCCAATTTATTATTTTGTTGTGTGGACCCCCTAAAAATCTTATATGGATTCCTGTTGAGAATCACTAGTCTACATGCAGTGGGTAGCTGAGTATTTGAATACTCTTAATGTAATTTTCAAGCCATAATCATTTGTAGCACAATATATGGCAAAGACAAAGATGTATGTTTGATTTCCAAGCAAAAATCCATGCAAACAGGCTTCTGTTTTATTTCTACCTACCCAGTTTAACACACAAGGTTTGTGTTGACCTAAGACTATAAGAAAATAAGAATTAAAAAAAAACCATTTGGCCAAGATGCAGAGCAACATGATGAGACCCAGAACATCATATCATCATCATCATCATCACTATCCAATGTTTTAAATCCGGGTTTTGTCTCCGTTAACAGGGGTGGCTGGATCTACCTCAATGCCATAGCAACCGAGGTAGGCTGGTGCAACCCACCCCAATCTTTGGACTGGCTGGCTAGTGCCCATTCTCCTTTGCTATCATGAGGCTTTTTTGGAGCTGGATTTTCTCTGGGGAGCATACTCTTGCTTACCCCCCAACCTCTGTTTCTAGACATGAATGGACACAAGGCCAAGGCCACTACCATGATTTTTAAGAAATGTGGTGGAAAACTAGCTCAGGGAGGCAGAGACGCTACTCCCTGAGACCCCTTTCAGAGCACACACACCCCACCTATTTGCAAAGAAAATTTCTTAAGTACTTCACCATGCTTACAACTTCTACTATTACTACAACAACTTGTACCACCACCACCACCAGCTTCTAACATTCTACACATCTTCCTTGTGTACGTCAGTATAATATTTCCTATGACGCATGTAGATTCATTCCATCTTCTCTACAACAACCATCCACTCGCTCGTTCTAGTTCCTTTTCTGTGCTTCTTCAAATAATGTTCATTTTCTTGTTTAAAAGAATAAGGAAAAAGAAAAGAAAGAGAAGCAATAAGGAGTCTCTTGTCATTCTTTGATGTTCACTTTCCCATGTTTTGAGTTTTCTTCCATTTTTCATTTTTGTAGTCCTTTTCCTATTTGTTCTTACTAGTTTCTCTCTCTCATATAAATTACATTTTTTCATTCTTTATACTTTGATCAGCTGTGGCAGACATTAGGCTTTCAACCAACTCCCAGTGAACTGAATGCCATCAGGTACCGTGTAGCTGTTGATGAAAATGGAATGGTTTCTTATGAAGGTAACTACTAATATTTCAGTCTTATTTTACTGGTTTCCATTTCTTTTTTGTCCTTAAAGCAATGAAAATCAATCAAAACTAAATTGATTTCTTGTGACAACTTGTTTATCGTTGCATCTTTTATTTAAAAATATTTAGGTGCTGCATGGTAAGAAGTTTGTTTCCCCTATCACATGGTCCCAGGTTCAGTCCCACTGGGCAAATGTCTTCTATAGTTCCAAACTGAGCAAAGTTCTGAATGGACTTGGTGGATAGAAACTATGTGGAAGCCTCTGTGTGTGTGTGTGTGTATGCATGTATCAATCAGTGTGGGAGTCTTGTGTGTGTCTCTCACCAGCACTTGACAACTGGTGTTAGTTTATTTACATCCCAGTAACTTAGCAGTTCAGCTTAAGAGACCAATAGAATAAGTACCAGGTTAAAAAAAAAAACTACTGGGGTCAATCTGTTTGACTAAAACCCTTCAGGGCAATGCTCCAGCATGGCTACAGTTCAGTGACTGAAACAAGTAAAAGACATAATGATTTAGTAACATTCTTCGTTTCTGCAGTCTTAATTATTACAAATCATCAACATTGAAAAAGATGTTGAGTGAACTAAAATAAAAAAAAAAAAACAAGTAATCATTTAATCATGATTAAAAGCCTGGTTCAATAAATTTGATTTATCTTTGACCAGTCTGGTTTTGGACCAAGCAGTCAGCTGATGTATAATATTCAATTATCATCATCATCATCATCATCGTTTAACGTCCGCTTTCCATGCTGGCATGGGTTGGACGATTTGACTGAGGACTGGTGAAACTAGATGGCAACACCAGGCTCCAATCTGATTTGGCAGAGTTTCTACAGCTGGATGCCCTTCCTAACGCCAACCACTCAGAGAGTGTAGTGGGTGCTTTTATGTGTCACCCGCACGAAGGCCAGTCAGGCGGTACTGGCAACGGCCACGCTCAAAATGATGTCTTTTATGTGCCACCCGCACAAGAGCCAGTCCAGGGGCACTGGCAACGATCTCACTCGAAAACCCTACGAAGGCCAGTCAGGCAGTACTGGCAACGGTCACACTCAAAATGGTGCATCTTATGTGCCACCCGCACAAGAGTCAGTCCAGGGGCACTGGCAACGATCTCACTTGGCTTGCCAGCCGGCAATTATAGAAGATATATAAAGTGTGTGTGTGTGTAAACAGTTTTGTTACTGCTCTTGTTGTTGCTGGTATAGTTTAGCTCTAAGCTAAATCCTGTTTGAGCTGACCCCATAATCACAGGGACTCCAGAAATAATACCTTGCCATTTTATTCCAGATTTTGGTCAGTCTGGGGACAAGTGTCTTCTTTAGCCCCAAGCCAATCAAAGCCTTGTGAGAGGATTTGTTAAACAGAAAATGAAAGAAGCTTCTGTGTGTGTGTGTGTGTCCCCCACTGTTTGAAAACTGGTGCTGGTTTGTTTACATCTCCATAACTTAGTGGACCTACAAAAGAGACTGACAGAATAAGTACCAGACTTAGAAAAAAAAAATTCAGGGGTCATTTTGTGTGACTACATCCTTCAAGGTGGTACCCCAGCATGGCTGCAGTTCAGTGACTGAAACAAAGAAAAATAAAAGATATAGTTCATTGAGGACTACTATATCCAATGCTTTCTTCGTCTTTTCAAGATCACAGGGTGTCTTTAAGGCAAGTTTGGCTGCTATTTCTAGCAGGTTGAGTGACCATATAGAACCCATTACTGGCTGGTATAGTGTGTGTGTGCCATCTATGCATGTTCCACTATTATTGTTTAGGTCCAAGTGAAACCTAATTGAGGAAACCTATAATCAGACATTCCAGCCTTGACTATCCCTTTTTTTTCTTTTTATCAGGAATAGTATACAATGCACTACATTTTACAGCACACACACACACACACATATATATATATATATATATATATATATACATATATATATATATATATATATCCTTCTACAAGATGATAGAACATGGTTCGAGGGAGTTTCATCTGCTATTTCTAGCTGATCAGAGAGGTTCACTTATCAGCGTCCATTTTCAACTGTGTTAATCTGGTTAATATTATTTAGTTTTTCTTATGTTCCTGTTTTGTCAGCAGGTCTTAACACTGATCTGCAACATAAGTAGCCAAGGTGTATTCAGGAAAAGTCATTATAGCTTTAAATATTTCAGTATTTATTGATCTCAAACTACTATATTATAGATTTATCATTATAAATGGTTAACAGACCAGAACAGTTTGAAATCTCCTAAGTAGGAAATTAGTGCTTTTGTACTTTGTGTTGTTGTCTGGATTGAGTGATACAAATAAGGGTATTAGGTCACTTTTGCTTCTCTGTTAAAACAATTCACTTCTTTTGTCAGAAAGTAAGGCAGATAAAAATTGCATCACTTTTTGACTCAGCCTCATATTAATAGTCTAAGAAAAATTGGGTTCTTTATAATGATGGGCCATTCTCCTTTTCCTTTAAAGTGTAAGGTTTTTTCTTGTATATAAATGAAAAATTAGAAAATAAATAAATAAAATCATTATTATTATTATTAAGGCAGTAAACTGGCTGAATCGTAAGCTGGAGGAAATGCTTAGTGGTATTTCGCCCATCGCTACGTTCTGAGTTCAATTTCAGCCAAGGTCAACTTTGCCTTTTATCCATTCAGGATTGATAAATTAAGCACCAGTTGAATACTGGGGTCGATGCAATTGACTATCCCCCTCCCCCAAATTTGTGCCTATAGTAGAAAGGATTATTATTGTTATTATTAAGGTGGTGAGCTGACAGAATCGTTAGCACATCAAGCAAACTGCTTAGCAGCATTTCGTCCATCTTTACATTCTGAGTTCAAATTCTGCAGAGGTCAATTTTGCCTTTCATCCTTTCGGGGTCAATAAATTAAGTACCAGTGAAACACTGGGGTTAATGTAATCAACCAATCTCCTCCCACAAAGTTTCATGCCTTGTGCTTTAGTAGAAAGGATTATTGTTGTTTGTTTGTTTGTATGCTGTGGGTTTTTATGAGTGTTAGTTTAGGGTTTAATCTGAAGAAAGAGGACTGCTTCCACAGCCTTTGGAGAGTGTCTTTGATACTGGTGAGATTGATATGGTTTATATTCTTCTTGAAATTGATGTCTGCAAGCAAGAACATGGCTAAGGAGGAACTGTCAGAGGAATGACATCCAGAAGAACTGGAGATAGTAGTGAAAGAATTGAAGTGAATGACAATATAGAGGAAAGATGAGTGAGTCAGTGGAGTGGAATCTGACTAGAGGTTACACAAGATTAGATAGATTCCCCAAGAAGCAGGGTGCATTGTAGTCCACTCTGCACTCCAGAAAGGGTAGACACAGAAGACAGCTTTGAATTGTAACCCTGGATGTTAGTATTCACTAATAGAAACAAAATGAAAATTAAATTTTCATTGGAAGAAAATACTTTTTAAAATGTGTTCAAGAATGGTATCTTCTTTAGAATTGGATCTAATTTTGCAACTGTTTACTTATTTCCTTTAATTTAACCATTTAGTGTTTAAAATGGCCATATCAGGCCCCAAATATTCTGCCTTGTTTTATGCTCAAACCAGTCGGATCTGACTTCTTACACCTATCTGACAATGCCATTTTAAGAAAAATAATAAGCAATCACATCATTGAAATCTCAAAGCTATGAGATAATGCCTGATTAATTGAAAATAACTTGAATAAATGAGAATTACATTTGTCAGAATAATTTGAATGCTAAAGGGTTCATTTTAACCCTTTAGCATTTCAAACCAGCTATATCCAGCCCCAAAATGTTCCATCTAATTTATGTTCAAACTAGTTAGATTTGACCTCTCACACCTACCTGACAATGTCATTCAAATCATAAACAATCACATCATTGACATCACAAAGCTATAAGATAATGCCTGATTAATTCAAAACAATGTGAATGAATATGCAATAGCATTTGACAGAATAATCTGAACACTAAAGGATTGAAGATTCCCTCTAAGTTCTGATTATCTTTTATAAATAAATATATATATATACATATTTGTTTTGCAAGATTTTTGATGTGAAATTGTGACAAAATGGCTGATATTTAGCAAGGTGAGACACACATAAGAATGAAGGAAACAAAGGACCACTGATGAGGTCACAGAAGTGTGACGAAAGAACTCTGGCCGAAATAAGATTAAGATTAATGTAATATAAAGCTGAAGCAAATTAACACCAAATATACAGTGCGTGTGTTTTTATTGGCTAAACTGGCAATATGACCATCCCCAAGTACAACAACACACATATATATATATATATATATATATATA
>NC_068996.1:39191541-39198969 GCF_001194135.2 Octopus bimaculoides | reverse complement strand
ATTATTGATATATAGTGAGTAGAAAAGCTATTCTAGTAACGGTTAATGAGCTGTGTCAGTAACTCAATTTTGATTTTATTTCATTTTGTAAATCTTACCACAGTCTGTGGAAAGTGAGGAACTTTTTACATTTTTGTTTTAAAATCTGTTATTCCTACCTGTCAGTGTTGATAATGAAGTATATTTGACTAAATCCACACATGCTATAAGTTAATTTTCAATCAAATTGTTATTATTTTTTTTTTTACTAGTTTCAGATATTTGTCTGTGGTCATACTGGTAGTATTTTTCTGTTTTTTCTTTTACTTGTTGACTTCGGCCATGCTGGAGTACTGCCTTGAAGAGTTTTAGCCGAACAAATCAACCCCAGGACTTTTTTTTTAAACCTACTAGTAAGTTACGGAGGGCATAAACACACCAAAACTGGTTGTCAAGCAGTAATGGGAGGGGGGGACAAACACAAACATATACACGTATATATATATATATACGTGGAGTTGCAATGACCCAGTGGTTAGGGCAGCGGACTCGCGGTCATAGGATCACAGTTTTGATTCCCAGACCGGGCGTTGTGAGTGTTAATTGAGTGAAAACACCTAAAGCTCCACGAGGCTCCAGCAGAGGGTGGTGGTGAACCCTACTGTACTCTTTCACCACAACTTTCTCTCGCTCTTTCTTCCTGTTTCTCTTGTACCTGTTAAGGGTACACGTGTCTGGAGTACTCAGCCACTTGCACGTTAATTTCACGAGCAGGCTGTTCCGTTGATCGGATCAACTCGAACCCTCGTCATCATAACTGATAGAATGCCACAAATATATATATATATATGTGTGTGTGTGTGTGTGATATCAGGTGTGTGTGTGTGTGTGTGTGATATCAGATGTGTGTGTGTGATGGGCTTCTTTCAGTTTCCATCTACCAAATCCACTCGCAAGGTGTTGGTTGGTCTGAGGTTATAATAGAAGACACTTGTCCAAGGTGTCACACAGTAGGACTGAACCTAGAACCATGTGGCAGGGAAGCAAGTTATGCATGTATAATTCTTGTGAAATATATCTCTTGAAAAACCTTAATGCTTAATGCTTTTGACACCAATCCATCTGAGACCACCCTACATCTATAATACAAACTTCATGTTTTAAAGTGGTCTAAATTAGAAACTCCATTCAAAATTTTATGTTAATTTGTGTTTCAAGCAATGAAAGGGTTAAGAAATGAAGTAAATTTTGTTTCACTGCTATTCAGAATTATCTGCCCTTATACCAGCTCTCTTGTCTATGTAGGTCTGTACATGATCATGTGTCCATCATCATCTTACTATTCTGTGTGTATGTGAGAGAAGAGAAAGAGTAACCATTTGTAAGATGATAAATATTGGTTGGCACTGGAAGGGTGCCACACAATTCCTTACATAAATGTTTGAGGAAAATTAGCAGAACAAGAAAACATCCGAACATAAAGACAATCCTTTTATTCTGTATGTACCAAAATGTCCACCTCGGGACAATCAGTAGCCAGGTCCTGTGTGGAAGCAGCAAAGTTGGAGTCAATCATACCTTGTGAAGGCATTCTTCACACTGGTCAAATAATGGTCAGCAGCAGAAGCGAACAGAGAGCTGCTGAGAACACATCCGCCTAGTTCAGGGGCTGTGTCTCGAGTCTGAGATACAAGAGAATTCTGCTGCTACTAGTTTTCTGTGCATGCGCATCAGGGACCTTTCGGCAGGCCTTCCAGAAGATTCCAACCCTGCACATGCATGCTGAAGACCCTCAAAATGACGTCACTACACATTTGTTTCACTTTTACTATTCAAAATGGCCATGTCAGAATGCAAGATGTCTGTTACAATTTAATATGACAATTTTCTCTTAAGACAACACAATTACCAAATGAGTAAATTAGCTTACACATTCCTTTTTTTTTTTATTCATCATTGTAATTAGAAATCATTAAAGTTGCTAGCGAGGTGTGTCAAGCCAGTTCAAAAGGAGTTGAAAAAGACTTTCTCCGATCTACAAATCGAGAATTGAGAGTAGAAACATTTCCACATGAGGTAAGTCGTTTTTATTAAGTTTAAGTAAATAAGAAAATATTACAAATATTCTTTTATTTTCTTGGATTAGCTGTATTACACTTCCTATTATGCTGACAGAGAATATCTCCAATTTACAGTTCACTTGATTATCAATGATTTGTACAACATGATTAATCTATTTGGATTTGATCAATGGATAGTCTTCCTATTCATCATCATCATCATTTAATGTCCATTTTCCTTACTGGCATGGTTTCTATGACTGGATGCCCTTCCTTATGTCAACCATTTGACATAGTGTACTGGATGCATTTTTACATAGCACCAGCACAGCTTCATTTTATGTGATACTGGCACCAATGCTCTTAACATGGTGCCAGCACAAGTGCTTTTATGTGACACTGGCATTGGTTGTTGATCAATATCTGAATGGGGGGGAGATATCATGGTACCAATACTAAAGATATTTTCTTACAAGACAAAGAATAAAGAATAACAGTTATGATCAAAAATCAAGAAATTTAATTCCACCAACAGTTTATAAATACAATACCAAACAATATTTATATAATGCATAAAATTCTAATTTTCAGGTAGAAGTTTTACCTGATTCGACAATGTTGTCTTTGGAAGAGGTTGCCCAGATCCAATTAGAAAAAGATATCCTGCAGGTTGAGGTTGAAAAACTGCGTGTAAGTTTTTTTTTTTTTTCTTTCTTGTATTTTCTTACTGATACTTAACACAAAAACAGAAATCTTTTGTTGATTCTTCTCCATTCTTACTCTTCTAACATTAATTATTCCTCTGTCACTTCTACCATTATCTAAATCAATGGTTCTCAACCATTTTTACCTATGGATCCCTTTGATCCCTATTTTTACTCTACTGGACCCTCTTACCCATTCGATGTTTAAGAAAAGTCCCTAAGAAAAATTTTTATAATTAAATATAATTTGCAGTTGTATTAAAAAAAAATATTAAAATATTTTTTTGTATTGTAGAAGTAGAAGCAATTTATTGCAAATAAGCACAGGCGAGGCTGTGTAGTAAGAATCTTGCTTCCCAACCACATGGTTCCAGGTTCAGTCCCAATGCGTGGACCCTTGGCATAGTCTTCTGCTGTAACCTCAGGTTAACCAAAGCCTTGTAGATGGATTTGAGAGAGAGAAACTGAAAGAAGACCTTTGTGTATAATTATATGTGTGTGTCTTTGTGTCTGTGTTTGTCCCCCCAGCAATCACTTGACAACCAATGTTGGTGCATTTACATCCCCGTAACTTAGCACTTTGGCAAAAGACACCAATAGAATAACTACTAGTCTTACAAAGAATGAGTACTGAGGTCAATCTCTAAGCCTAAAATAAAAACCCTTAATGGTGGTGCTCCAGCATGGCTGCAGTCAAGTAACTGAAACAAACGCAAGAAATGAATAAATTTTAACAACAAAATCTTATATGGACCCTGTTTGAGAGCCCCTAATCTAAATAACAGAAATTATCATCTACTTCCAATGAGCCATTTAAGCATTTATCATAATCCTTCACAGTGTCAATGCTGGCTTTCCATCAGGTTGAATTTATAAAGTTATCTGTCAAAAGTGTTTGTATATAATTTTCTACTGGAAATGTAATATTTTCCAGAGATACAAGCTACGTGTTAGTTATAGCAACATACTCAAAAACACTGGACTTTGCACATAGTATATATACCCAAAACCTTTGTAGATATTTCAAACGTTTTTCCCTAGGCTATAAAATAATGATAGTGAGATAATGCATTATGTTTCTTATAATGGATTTTTCCAAAAATATTTTTTATATTATTATTATTATTATTATACACGTTGCACATTATACTATATTGTGAGGTTCTTGATTGAAGGTATTGTGTCTATCGGAGATTTGTACTGTTTGTCAAGTAACAACAAGGATCTCAAACTGATAGTACTTTAGACAATATGTGTGCAGTTCCAAGTAATGCCAACTTTTGCAATTTACCTAATTATTATTATTATTATTATTATTCAGGCAAAAATCCGAGAAAAAGAAGACAGTTGCAATACAGCTGAGGAAGAATTACTTCGAATTAGAAGGGTAAATATAGTTTAAACACTTTTCATAGAAGCATGGACAGGCATGTAGCAACCATGTGGTTTCAAATTCAATCTTCACCTTGAACAATAACTGTGGCAGGGAAATTTGTTTGATAGTGCCGTGGGAAACTTCATTGCATGCTCGTGTGTGTGTGTGTGTACTCACAACCATAGAAACCAAACCAAAAATGAAGCTTATATGTGAGATGTGGTCCCTCAGACCAGCCATCCCATGCCAGTATGTAAACCAGACATAGAAACAACAATGATGTAATGTTTATGAGTACCACCAAAAATAATAAAAACAAAAACTGAGGAAATCCTTTTTATGTTTAGGACAGATCAAACTCCCATGTGTGTGTGTTAGTGTTGTTGGTGTAACCTGTGCATCAAACAAACCTACAGTGGAATATTTCAGAAATTGGGTTGCATCGAGTTATGTCCCTTTGTGAGAAGACCCGTAAGCTATTCGATAGTGATTAATTAAACGAGTACCAGACTAAGTACTAGAGTCAATATAATGAATTAATATAATGAACTAAAATACCTAAAGCTAGTTTTCCATTATTGTTCCAATTCGAAGACTGAAACTACTGAAGAAGTTCATTCCTCAACCACATGGTTGTGGATTCAATCCCATTATGTGACACCTTGTCTCCAGCTATAGCCCAGAGCCAACTAATGCTTTCTTAATGGATGCTATAAGCAGAAACTGAAAGAACACACACACACACACACACACACATAAATGGGTAATGACTCCCTTCGGTCATGAATGACTGTAAGATTACACCTAGAAAGTTCCTCTCCATGGCACAAGTCCAGGTAAGGATGTTTCTGGAAGACCAGCAGTCACCTATGCATACCAGCCTCCCCTCTCCATGCCACCGTTGTTATCCAAGGGAAAGGCAAAGGAGCCGATACAGCTTGGCATCAGTGACGTGGCAGCTCATTTCTACAGGTGAGTGAACTGGAGCAACGTGAAATAAAGTGCATTCTATGACAATCAGAAGGGAATTTTCTTAGTCTATTTTCTTTGTCCAAGAATTGAACTCACTACCTCATGATTGTGAGCTTGGTGTTATTATTATTGAACTATATCATTGCTATTATGCATTTGAGTGGTGTCATTGTATTATTATCAGTGAGTATTGATGTCAGTCTGTTGCTTATGGCAACGAGGGTTCCAGTTGATTTTGATCAATGGAACAGACTGTTTGTGAAATTAACATGCAAGTGTCTGAGCACTCCACAGACAGGCATGCCTTTAACATAGGGTCTCTGAGAGATTTAGCATGATACAGAATGTGACAAGGCCAGCCCTTTGAAATACAGGTACAACTCAATTTTGGAGCAACGTGGAATAAAGTGTCTTGCTCAAGGACACAACACATTGCTGTGTCTCAAACTCATGACCTTCTGATTGTGAGCCAAATACCCTAACCATTTGGCCACGTGCCTTTACTCCATTGAATGTTGCTAGTGATTCTGGGAAGTTTCTGTAAGAAATAAATAATAGAGGAGACAAGATGGCTTCCCAACCACATGGTTCCAGGTTTAGTCCCACTGCATGGCACTTTGGGTGTGTGTCTTCTACTTTAGCCTCAGCTCAACCAAAACCTTGTCAGTGGATTTGGTAAATGGAGACTGAAAGAAGTATGTCATGTGTGTATGTGCATATATATATATATATACACACACACACATTATATATATATATATATAATGTGTGTATGCATGTCTTTGTGTGTGTGTGTCCCATCACCGTTCGACAACTGGTGTTTGATGTGTTTATGCCCCTGAGACCTAGCAGTTTGGCAAAAAAGACCAATTGAATAATTACTAGGCCTAAGAAATAAAGCAGTGCTCCAGCATGGTCGCAGTCAAATGAAATAAATAAAAGAAAAAAAGAACTGATTGTCATGTGTTTTGTATCTCACCATTTTTGATATCTTTCATTTAAAACTCTTTGATGCATTTATTCCTCTTCTTCCATTTAATGAATTGTATTATCATCTCAGTATAGTGAATTGAAAAGTTTTAATCACCTGAAATTGCAAGTCCCCCCTCTAAAGGTGGTTAAAATCTAAAAGGTAATAATTTTCAGTGAACTATCTATTCAATTTTTAATTCAGGAGGCACAAGGAGCTATTCACGAAACCCGTTCTCTGCGAAGTAAGGTTCATCTTGCTGAAGAAGCTCAAAAGGCAGCTCGAAGTCTGGAACAAGGTTATGAAGAAGCTATTCAAGTCCTGGAAAAAGAAATTGTGCAGTTGAGATCACAACTACAAAAACAATCTGTAAGTTGTTGCTTTTTGTTTTTTGGGGTTGGGTTTTTTTTTTTATGTTAAAAAGTTTCATTATGTGAGAATATTTTTTTAAGGTTGTATTCAAAACATGAACTGATTGAAGCTTAGTGATAAACACAATTTTTATATGAGGTTTGTTTTAAAATGTTTTAAAGTTTTTAAAATATATGAACCCCAGTTGACAAAGAAAAGGATGGGATTTCTTTAAGACAACTCTTTCTTCTTATAGCATTATTATTTTATAAGTGTAAATAACACTAATAATAAATAAAAAGTTGTTTTCCTAAACCTCTTAAAAATTCTAGATTCAAAGATGCAAAAGAAAACCCTAAAATATGTAGGAGTATTATTATGTTGTATATAAGGTTCCAAAATGGTTAAGCATTACATTTATCATACAGAACAACATACATTTAATTTTGCTCTAAAAATATTTGGCAGAGATGGGGTAGGGTGTTATAACCCTTTGAAAGAATGAAGGATCACAATTTTGAACAAGTTCCATTTAGCTTCTTTTGGTGCAGTAAAAATTATTTGTTTTCATTCAATAGATAGTCACAACTTCAAAATGCTTTTTGTACAAGGAAAAGTTAACTGTGCATTGTTTTACAGAATCTATTCAAATTATGTGCTAATTTTCAAGAGTTTAACCACATCTCATAATTTTCAATTTTACATTATCCCTTATCTGTAACTATCACTTGTGCAAAATATTTAATAGGCCGTTTTTGAGGTATTTTGTGGATGAAACTGCTTTTAGTGAGATGTGTTGTTAGACATTAACTAAAATTACTTTCATACCAAAACTCTTCTGGCAAATTCTCTTTGGACCCATTTCTTATAAACATATTTATATATTCTGTAACGAATAATAATTATTATAAGCTTACAGCTTATTATAAATGTTATTTACAGAATTTTCACTTGTCACTGCTTCTCCATTTAACACAGAAATATATATATATATATATATATATATATATATATATA
>NC_068996.1:39185500-39191252 GCF_001194135.2 Octopus bimaculoides | reverse complement strand
ATACATCGACAGCTTGCAGTCGCTGCATGTCAACTAAGAAAGATGGAATCTTGTAAGAAAACATATGAAGTAGCTATTGAAAAATTATTGAAATTCATAGAGGTAATGTTCTTTTTCTTCTTTGAGGATATGACTAGTATTTGCAAATTACTCTATTTTATAAATCTTAACAAAATAAAATTTTTAAAAAATCTGAATGTGGAAAATGCACCGGACACAAAAGGGAATCTTACTTTAATTTGGACTCTTTCTGTTTCCCCATTTTTTTTTTTTCTTTTCAATCTTTTTTCTTGTTTCAATCATTGGGCTATGGCTATACTGGGGTGCCAACTGGCAAACAAATCAACACTGAGTAGCAGAGAGAGTGACAAACTCAGACATGCACACTTACACATACAAAAGTAGAAAGTGCAGGAAGCAACAGATCAATCATAAGCAAGAAAAGGGCTTCGAAAATGCAAATTGTCTTCTTCACACATCAGAATGCTAGACATTCTTCTCAAGAAATTGGAGTCATGTAGCTTAGTGGTTAGGGTGTTGATCTCATGATTGTAAGATTGTGGTTTCAATTCCTGGACCAGGCAGTGTGCTGTGTTCTTGAGCAAAGCACTTCATTTCATGTTGCTCCAGTCCACTCAGCTGGCGAAAGTGAGTAATCCTGCGAAGGACTGGCATCCCATCCAGGTGGAGAATATATGACATGAAACTTGGAAAGCAGCCCTTAAGAATTGGCATGATTTAAGAAAGAAAGCTTTACTTTACTTTTCTCTCAGAAAATGCCACCCTGAAAACCATCCAGACCTACGCTTCCATAAATGCTAACAAAGAAATGAAGTAGAAGAATTCTATCAAAAGCTAGAGAAAGCGCTAGTGTACAAATCCACTTACACCATAGGGATGAGAGATTTCAACATAAAGATTACGAAAGGACGACTGGTAAAGAAATATGTTGGTAAGTTTGGATCAGGAGAGAGAAACAATAAAGGAAAATGTTTGGTTAACCATAGCAAAGGCCAGAAGACTTTACATTGGGAACAACTTATCCAGGAAGCATTCTGGAAGGAGATAATTCTAGATAACCACAAATATTCAGTACAAAAATGTTGACTACATCCTCTTTGACAAATGACACATACTGTAGGACTTCTTGGTAATAGCCCTGTTCAATACAGGCAGTGATCATCACTTGCTATGAGTGATAATTATGGTTAATGAAATCAGAGAGAAAACTTTGCACACTTCGATGATGTGCAAAGTTCACTTATCAAGGCCTCCAATGTGATGTGGTTTCAGGATTCTATGAAAAGGGGAGTTTGGAGTGAACTTGAAGAGCTTTATGAGGACTACAATTCACTGGTTCAAAAAATTAAAAGCTGCATTTGGGAAGGCAAGAACTGTAAACCAGCAGAAACCAAATGGAAGAATCTCAAGTGACAAAGAAAATGCTATAGAAAAATGAAAGATTACCTCATTTCTATTCTCTGCAAAGCAATCTAACAGCAACTAGGAAAAGACTTTTGAGAAGCTGATGCAGGCTGCAGAGGAAAAGAAAAGTTTAAAAAGATGAGACAGCTGGCATCCTATACACCAGAGGTGGCAATACTTAAGAATAAGCATGGGCTCACAAGGGGAGATAGAAGAGACATGCAGAACCTTCTAAAGTAACCTTTTTAAATCCCCAATGAAGCTCAATCCTCTCCACTACTGCAAATACTGGAAGAAGTACCATCTGTTTAGGAAAATACCTTCAAATTGATGAAAGAAGACAAAGCTTCAGAAAAATGTTAAGATGAGGAGGTGAAGAACTGTGTAGAATCCTCATTCTGTGCTTCCATTGCTGTATGAAAAAGGGTTAATTACCCTCACTGTGAAATGCGTCAAATACCACCTTACCCCTAGCCAACCAAGGCGTTGTGAGTGAATATGGTAGTTGGAAACTGAAAATCTACCATGTATGTGTGCATATCTTGATGTTTATCTATTTGTCTACCTCTTGAGTGTTGGTTTGTTTGCATCCTCCATAGCTTAACGGTTTGATGAAAGTTACCAATAGAATAAGTACTGGGGGTTGATTTGTTTGACTAAACGCTTCAAGATGATTAAAACGAGTGAAAGATAAATTTGGGTTGTCCATTGGTAAGTTGCTTTATGACTGATGTCCAAAACTGAAAATCTGACATTATACCTTGCAATAAGGTATATAATATGTAAATTACTTCCAGCAAAAAATGGTGTGCTTAGAGCTCGATAATTTCCTTGAAAATGTAGACTTGATGTCTGTTGAACAAAAGAACGTTCTTTGATTTACACAAATAATAATGTGTGTGTGTGTGTGTATACATATGTACGTATGTGTACAATTTCATTTTTTTCTATGGAATCTTTCTGTATTTGCAGCATATCCAAGAAGTTTTGGAAGGAAACTCAGCAGTAAAGTAAGTCAGCCATTATTATTATTGATTTTAGAAACGGCTGTACCTTCATTAAAGCAGACATCATGTGATCAAAAACCTTCCAGTTGTGATCATCCTGTATTTTCTTTCCTTTTTTTTTTCTAACTGCTTTGACTAATTAGTCTGTTTTCATTTTTAAGATGGTAGAGTATTGGTTGTGGGAAATTTATTAATTCATCAGACATGGTAACTGGAACTGCTTTTGGTGGTGTTTCCATCCACTATTTTCTGTTGTGACATCAATGTGTGTAAAGACTAATGCACTATAATACAAAAAATGGACTATATACCTGTTGTAATTTAGTTATCTATAGTCTGATGATATTTCGGAATACAATTCCTTCTTCAGATATTCTTAGATGGAGTCGCTGCTATAATCGGTTTTCCAATGGCTTTTCTCTTTTCGGAAGTGTCAGATTGTGAGTTTGATTCCTGGACTGGGCAGTGTCTTGGCAGTCTTGAGCAAGACACTTCATATTACATTGCCCTGCAATCACTTTGACATCTGATGTGTGGCACACCTGTACACCTGTACAGGCAATGTTGATTTGACAAAGGGAGTGAGCTTATGCACAGCACAAAAATTTGATCACTGAAACAACCAACTGTGCAGGTTGTTGAGCAAGAAATTGCTGGAACTACATTTGAAAAAAAAGTTAATGAGGCACAGGAGTGGCTGTGTGGTAAGTAGCTTGCTTACCAACCACATGGTTCTGGGTTCAGTCTCACTGCATGGCACCTTGGGCAAATGTCTTCTACTATAGCCTCGGGCCGACAAAAGCCTTGTGAGTAGATTTGGTAGATAGAAACTGAAAGAATCCTGTCGTATATATATATATATATATATATATATATATATATATATATGTGTGTCTGTGTTTGTCCCCACCAACATCGCCTGACAACTGATGCTGGTGTGTTTACATCCCTGTAACTTAGTGGTCCAGCAAAAGAGACTGATAGAATAAGTACTAGCCTTACAAAGAATGTCTTGAGCTCAATTTGCTCGACTAAAAGCGGTACTCCAGCATGGCCACTGTCAAATGACTAAAACAAAAGAAATAAAAGAAAATAAAGTTACTGCTACAAACATAGTTTATGTACATTGATGTCTTATGTAGAAAGGGTGTTGTGTTTTTGAGGACCACTTAATCACGTTGAAGACATGACAACCTCCTTTGTGTTGGTACTACAAAAAAGCAATGCACCCATTACACTCTGTAAGGCAGTTGATCTTAGGAAGGGCATTTAACCTTACAAACCAAAACCAAGTCAGACATTAAAGTTATTCATTTATGAATGAGATGTGGTCCTTTGACAGCCCATCTAGGTGATGAGCAACAACCCATCTAATGCATACGAGAATGTAAACCATCATCATTACCGTCATTTAATGTCCATTTTCCATTCTGGCATGGGTTAGACAGTTTGAAAGGAGCTGGCCAGTTGAAGAGCAGCCCAGGCTCCATGTCTTTTTCGGCATGTTTTATGTGGCTGAATGCCCTTCCTAATGCCAAACACTCCATAGAATGAACTGGGTGTCTTTTATTTGGTACCAGGACCCATGAGCCCACAAGATTAGGATCACTCGGCTGAAAAGGGATGCAGGGGACGTGTCTGTATGCAAGGATGGCCATGGTTTTACTCAGTAAAACAAGGGTGATGATGATGATACTTGAAACATTTAATTATTAGATGAGCTTTAATGAGTGTGTAATGTTCATGCCTTTCTCATGAACTTCATATCGAAAATGAATGACTTATAAAGAACTACCTCACTTTTATAGATGTTAAATAATAAATATAATTATTTCTTCACCCAACACCAGGTGCCTCTGTTCTCATCATGTTTGTTTATTTGATTAATTGAAGCTAGGTTTTGTCAAATATTATTTTTAAAAAGTTTTTTTTTTAATTATGCTTTTTTTTATTCCATTTAGAAAATTATTAGGTTATAATACAGAATTTTACAGTTTTTAAGTTTCCTTTTTCTTTTTCTTTTTATTTTACTGTTCTTCTCTTATTAGACTGGCAGGACATCAAGAACAAAGTTCCAAGAGTTCTTCAGTTAAAATAAAGAATAAGTTCACATCTCTTAAAAATTTGGCAACAGAAGCAAAAGATCTTAGCAGAAGTGTTAAACTTTTAATAGATTCTCAACGTGAGTATTTGATCTTATTTTATTTTTACCTCTTTTCTGCATTTTAACTTGCTTACCACATGAATACAAAAAAAATTTGAATTGTATAAATGTTATATATACATACATAAAATAGAATTTATGTGTGTGTGTGTGTGTGTGTGTGTGTGTTCCTTATGCAATCAAAAACTGAGTTGCCGATTTTGACATATGAGGTACCAAAAGATTCACTAATCTTTCAGCTACCAAATATTTTCATTTACATATTTTCTACGTTATCTCAACAATCAGCTATAGTTATTTGAAAGACACTACTCTACAATGACCAAATTTCATTAGAAAGGGAAAATAGTTTCACACTTTCAATCTGAACCAAAATTACAGTGTTGCATTATGAGAGTGACAATGTGTGAATAATGAAAGTAATGTTTCTCCAAATTAAGTCACATCTGTACTATGATAAAGAAAGCTGCTTATCATATATATATATATATATATATATATACATATATATATATAGGCTACCAAATAAACTATGCTTTTTTTACTACTAAAATAACCTCAGAAACGAGGTCAGGTCACACAATTTTGAGGTCATTTTTGGGCAGTATTTTGATTTGCTTCTAATGTTTCACTTTCATCTGATATTTCATGCATGCATAGAATTCTACTCAGACAAACAGTTATGAAAATTTACAAGCTGCAACCAAAAAAATTGCATTAAAAGACATCCATTTCTCTATATGTTATGAGGAAATACAGTCACTCTCTCTCTCTCTCACATGCAAACATACATACAAAAAGGTTGTATTTATATACATGTATATGAAAGATAATGTGTGTGCGTGAGAGAAAGAGCAAGTGAGTGAGTGCCACTTACACATACATGACAACACACACCTTTACTCACTCTCTCTGCCTCACTCATGCACACATCTATTTCATATACACATACATACATCTTTCACTTTCTGTTCTCACTTCAAAGCCAATGTCACCTTTTCACTTTCTCCTCTCTTTCAATTTCTATTCAACGCATAAAGAAATAAAAAATTTTATGGAAATCAAGAACAATCATATGATCGACTTGACAATTTTGCTGCTTCAAACGAAAGAATGTCGTAAAATAACTTCCTTTGGTGCACACACACACACACAC
>NC_068996.1:39181015-39184029 GCF_001194135.2 Octopus bimaculoides | reverse complement strand
TTCTTTCAAATGTGGCATTGCTATTAAGACAGCAGAAATAATGGGTAACATTACCCTTACAAGGCAGCTGACAACTTTTCCTGCCTCGTAAGGGCAACATTATCCATTATTTCTACTGTGTTAATGACAACGCTGCATTTGAAAAAATATCACCTTCTTGTCTGTATCATACAATACACATTTTAACGCTTCTAATAAAATCAAATGTAAGTTTGTTTATACATATATACACATGATTGTTGTAATTTATAGTTTTCTCTTGTTTTATTTTTTTTTTATTTTTTTTCAGCCTTACCTTATGGATGGGAAGAAGCATATAGCTCAGATGGCTTAAAATACTACTTAAAGTAAGTCTCACTTATTACTTTTATCTGTAATTCGTAAATTATGAAGAAGCAATGATAAAAACCTGAGATTCAATCCACCTTGGCAAGAGTAAAAGGTTTGGCAAAAACTAAAGAATTCTCAGTAAAGTGAAATCATTGTGTTTAGTTTTGTCAAATCATATTTATACTGAGTAGAACGAAAAACTAATTTCTTGATGAAATTACAATGAATGAAAAAACATCATACCACTGTATATTACCTGGAATATATCTAGTGTAAGTCTCCATTTTCAACAATTAAAAGATTTTCTGTTGCTTTTAGTATGAACTCCAATCATTCTCTTCATCTTCATCATCTTCATCATCACCATCATCATAATCATCTTCATCACCACCATCTTCATTGCCACCATTTTCATCGCCACTATCATCTTCATTGCCACCATCATCTTCATCATCATCATCAATAATGCTTGCTATAATTTTTGTTTATTGCTGCAATTTCATTTATAAATGATGGACCCTTCTGTCAAAGACGACATACGTGTGTTCAGCTTTCGCCAAATGACCTGCACAAATGATTTATTTAGTGATCAAATATGTGTGCCATACATTAGCTCAATATTGTTTGAACAGGTTCATTGTGTGCCACACATTAGATGTTAAAGTGATTGCAGAGCAATATGAGGTGAAGTGTTTTGCTTAAGAACACAACACACCACCCAGTCTAGGAACTGAAACCATGATCTTGCATTCATAACCCCTAAGCCATGCACCCTCATATATATGTATATCATCATCATCATCATCATCGTTTGACGTCCACTTTCCATGCTAGCGAGGGTTGGACGATTTGACTGAGGACTGGCAAGCCAGAAGGCTGCACCAGGCTCCAATCTGATTTGGCAGAGTTTCTACAGCTGGATGCCCTTCCTAACGCCAACCACTCCGAGAGTGTAGTGGGTGCTTTTATGTGCCACTGGCACAAGGGCCAGTCACATGGTACTGGCAACGGCCACGCTCAAAAAGGTGTTTTTTTACATGCCACCTGCACAGGAGCCAGTCCAGCGGCACTGGCAATGACCTCGCTCGAATGATTTTCTAATGTGCCACCACTACAAGTGGCCGAAGGCGACTCTGGTAACAATTACGCTCAAATGGTGCTATTTACGGGCCACTAGCATGGAAACCAGACAGCTGCTCTGGCAATGAACACGCTCGGACAGTGCTGTTAGTGCTCCACTGGCGCGGGTGCCAGTCATCGAGTATGGTTCAATCACGATTTCGATTTCACTTGCCCCAACAGGTCTTCGCAAACAGAGTATATGTATATTATTAAGAAAGAATTGTGTATTAGTAATTGGCATTAGGAAGGGCAATGGAGCTCAGTGCAGTCCTTGGACATATCAGTCCTCGTCAAGCCATCCAAGCCATGGAACATTAATTGATGGGGATGATGATGAATGTGGGATTTAACAAACATATAACGTCATATTACACAGGTGCTTTCAGTCTGTGGAGGGGGGGATTCCCAACCACAATCAAAACCAGTTTTGTTAGCATCCTTTGACCTTTCTGGCACTCCGTTGGTAATGGTGACGAGGATTCCAGTTTATGCGATCAATGGAACAGCCTGCTCATGAAATTAACATGTTGGTAGTTGAGCACTCCACGGACGCGTAGTTCTCAGAGAGATTCAGCATGATACAGAATGTGACAAGGTTGTCCCTTTGAATTACAGGTACAACTCCTTTTTGCCAGCTGAGTGGACTGGAGCAACATGAAATAAAGTGTCTTGCTCGGGGGTACAAGTCATCACTGGGAATTGAACTATTGACCTTACAGTCGTGAGGCGAATATCTGAACCGCTAAGCCACGCACCTTCTAGCATCCTTTATTATGATAATAAATTTGAAGATTAACATCAAATATATTAATCTCCCTAATTTTATAGGACCAATAAAGATTGTATGCATGGTACCCTTTTCCCTGATTAGGACATAAAAGTTTTCTTCCGAGACAGTTTCCACAGCAAAGGATTTTCCTTGTTAAATATAACTGTACATTCCTATATTTCAGTCCATGCTGCTTTGTTCACCTTTAATTAATTAATTGTGGCTTAACCAACTATTATGCGTATTAATGAATGTACAATTTTTCCATTTAAATATCAAAATAGCCGATCCTTTGTAGTTCTCTGACCTGTGAATTCAATGTCCATAGCTGATGAAGCATATCAGAAATGCATGTGCTCTATAGACATCGTTCCTAACACAGTGATTTTATTTTCACATGCATTGTCTATTATCATCTGGGGCACTGCCTTGAAATATTTTGTTTTAAGCTTGGTACTTATTCTATCAGTCTATTTTACCGAACTACTAAGTTATGGGGACATAAACACACCAACGCTGGTTGTCAGACAGTGGTGGAGAACAAACACAGACATACATACACATGCACACGTGTGTGTGTGTGTGTGTGTGTGTATATAATGTTGATGCCAAGTCTGCTTGACTGGCTCCTGTGCCGGTGGCACATAAAAAGCACCATCTGAATGTGGCCGATGCCAGTACCCCCCGACTGGCCCGCATGCTGATGGCACGTAAAAAGCACTATCCAGACATGATGGATGCTAGGCCCGCCTGACTGACTCCTGTCCTGGTGTCATGTAAAAAGCACCCACTA
>NC_068996.1:39176812-39180292 GCF_001194135.2 Octopus bimaculoides | reverse complement strand
CACCAACCACTTTACAGAGTGTGCTGGTTGCTTTTACGTGACATCACATGAGTGCTTTTACATGGCACCAGCACAGGACTCTTGTAGACCAATCCTCTTCACCAGGGAGAGCAGCCTTAATACTTCTGTTATAGAGTACAGGTTTTCTTGAGTACAGCAAGGCACCAGTTATCTCAGTCCTTTGTCATCTCACCTGAATGGTTCATTGTTCTGAAGTCATCCTTCACTACTTTGTCCCATGTTTTCCTAAAATGATTTTAATATAAAACTGTCTCTGTGCTGCAAAATTTAAAATAATTCACTATTATAAAATATCGTATTTTCATATGATGATTAATTTTTTTTTTCTCTCTCTTTCTCAGTCACATAAATCAGACAACTACCTGGTCACATCCTTTATCTGGAACTCAGCAATTCCCATCGACTGGCAGCTATGCTCAAGTATCACAAACAGCAAGCAGCAGCACAAGTCCATCGAGTGCTTCAAGAACTAAAGCCCTTCCACAACCAGGTCCAAGCATTTTGAAAGAGACAAAGAATTAATATCTCACTCTTTTCACAGTTTATCTTTAACAAAAAAAGAAGAAAAAAAATTAGCCAAATCAGCTTGTCATTGTTCATCATCATCATAATCATTATTATTATCAGCATTATCATCATCGTTTTTAACTTCCACTTTATCATGCCTGCATGGGCCAGACAGTTTGAGGCAGGTTTTTCAACAACTGGATGCCCATCCTGTCACTAAACCCTCACTTGTTTCCAAAAAATAAAGTAATATTTCCCCCATGGCCAGACATGTTTTTCACAGAATACTGGAAAGGAATGAAACTCTACTTGTATAACAGTCACACTCATTTGTAATAATCATGCAATGCCAAGACAAGATACAAACACAAACGGTCTTTCACTTTCTCTCTACCAGATCCACTCACAAGTCTACTGGGGCTATAATAGAAATATATAGTGTGTATGTGTATATATATATATATATATATATATATATATAAGCTATAGTGTTGTGAAGTTTTCTATTAGCCTACAGTATTTCAGAGATGTATATAAATCCTACCTTTGTATTGTCTGTGTGTATTTCTAGTTCTGAGTTAAGAGAACTGAAGTTGAAAATAATGACACATGTGAAGTGAATTCTTATTTCTTTACAGTGATTCAGTTTGTTTTACTTCCATCTTTCTATGCTAGCATGGGTTTATGGAGTACATACTGTTGAGGCATTATTTAGCAGCAAGGTACTCTTTCCATTGTTAGCCATTATCTTTTCTTTAAGTAACGATACACAGTTTAAATATGCACACAATACACACACACACACAAGAAGGGCTTCTAATTTCACTTGCAAAGCATTGGTCAACCAGGGATTGTCAATGAAGACCCTTGCCCATTGTGCCATGCAGTAGGACTGAACCCAATACCACATTGTTATGAACTGACGCACTGAGAAACTCAATGTATTTGATTTCCTTCTCCAATGGGTTCTTTGTCTTTTATGATTTTCTCAGAAACCTCTGCTGGTTATTGGTTCACTTTCTTATTTGTGTTCATATCATTTAGGTTTTTGATAGAATTTATTTCAAGAAACACTGGCAGATTCAAGAGTGTTTTCGTATTTGTAGTTCTATATTGGTACAGGTGATCTGAAAAATCCTCATTCTAAACATTTGCATGGTTGAAACTGTTTGGCATGGAAATCTTATGCAAATGTTCCTCCTTTAAACTGACCATACTTGTTTATATCCTTGGGTCTCTCTTGAAATTGCAAGAAGAGAAAGATCACTTAATGTTTTTGCGTTATCCATTGTTATAAATTAAAAATAAGAAAAAAAAGAGCTTTGATTACTTAACCTGGCAAGATAGAAAAAAAAAGTCATTTTTGTCTTCAATAATGCAAAATGTATTTATGAATTGTAAACTTATTTAATGGGTTACATCATTTGTAAACAAACACAAGTTTGTTTTTTGAAGCATTGAAATGTATTGTAGAACAAGTAGAAAGATATATTTTTCAATACATAAATACTGAACAGCATATATAAAGGATAAAATCTATCAAAAAGGATCTGTACAATTGTATCTGACACAACCACTCGGGAACTTCGCTTACAAGAACTCAAAATAACACTCAATGAACGTCAGTACCCACCTACACTCATAGAACATGGAATTAAATGTGTGAAGAAATTGGACACAAATACACTAAGGACAACAAAACAAAACACCACACCTCACCCTAAATCACACCCATACATATCAACTCACAACCCTGGAAACAATGAAGCATATAACACAATTACACAAAATCTCCCTCGGCTCACTCAAGACCCGAAAATGAACAGCATCCTAAATACACACAAACTACTAAAATGCAAACAATACCAACAGTTATACTCAATACAAACGACACCAAAAGTTAAAAAATGCAGACAACCTAATTGTGGTACATGCCCTTACCTAACTGAAGGCTCGGAATTTGCATTCCAGCAAGGACAGTATTCACATGTTGAAAAATATATCTTTCTACTTGTTTTATTTAAAAGAATTTTTTTTGTTAATAAAATTTATACATATATATATCCAGTTTAATCAATTATTTTAGATTGCTATTTAGGAATGATAGTCATTAGTTTACTGTTTCCAACAGGGCAGTCAATGGTATGCTGCATTTCTAATAAGAGCAAATGACATGGAAATGTCAGCAGCTTGATGTATGTTGAAGGACTATGTTCTTTTCTTCAATTTTCCTTGCTGATGTTTATATATTCTTTGATGATATGCGCACACATACAAACATATACAAATATATAATATGTTCCTTTCTGAGTCATACAGACTTATAGGGCTGAATTCTAAAGTATGTATATCCCACCTCAACTTCCTGGACGGGACGCCAGTCCATTGTAGGATTTCCTCACTTTTGTCAGCTGAGTGGACTGGAGTAATGTGAAATGACAAAAGAACACAAACACATCACCCAATCCAGTAATTGAAACCACAATTTTATGATTAACCCCCTAAGCTACGCACTTCCACTACAGACATATATCTGTATACATGCACACAACAGACCACTGCACAGGTTCCAATTACCCGAAAACCACTTACAAGGTATTGGCAGGTTTGTAGCCTTGGTTGGAAACACTTGTCTAATACAGTATACTGTGGGAACAAACTGAGAATCATATGGTTGTGAAGAAAATTCCTTAATCATGCAAGCTATGTCTGTGTGATTATTGTAATAATTCTGTAGACATTTATGTAGCAAACTATCAAAAAAAAAAATCTATATATCTCTATATACATACATACATGAGTGCTCTTCTTTTGTTTGTCCACTCACTCGTACAATTGCTCCAGACTCTGTTGATCGCCACCCAAAAGCACCTGACCAACAGTTTAATATATATATGTATTCGCCATGCTTGACCACTAAATCTATAAGTATTTTTCATCCTCTCTCTGTTT
>NC_068996.1:39159730-39176422 GCF_001194135.2 Octopus bimaculoides | reverse complement strand
TTTTTTTTTTTTTTTTTTTGTACTCTTCAATGCACCGATTTTTTTTTTCTTCCTGTACACACACACATATGGTGGGTTATGGCAGAAGATAGCTCAAATTACTTTCATAAAGTAAAACTTCTATACCACACAACAATATGTCTGTGTGTGTTGTATTTTAGGTTCTACCTTGTATAGCAATAAGAAACTCAGATGGTCTTCAGAAGAAATAACCTCCCAGCCCACCCCACCTCACACAAGTGTTTTAGCTCTTAATTTCTTATATCTTATACTCTAAGGGGACCAGGCTGCATTTTAGGTTATGTCACCATGGTGCCTTTCTGTTGATATTTTATAGCCACTTGGATATCAGAGCATTTAAACTTGTATGGAAATATTTTTCCCTTAAACAATATCTAGCTGGAACTCCTTTCCATTGCATCTGCATTCAAACTTATATTCCCTGAGTTTAGAAATAACGTTGGTAGGGTTAAAACATCAAGAGTCAACACTGCCATCTACACGACCACTGTAACTCACTCTGAGTTACCTCCCTTAGCGTACGTTAAATAAGCATACCGCTCAATCAGATCCAACTTCAACACATGTCAGCAGCTTCTGAGATTTCTTTTAGGGCTATGGTCCTTTTCTTCCCAGAGAACTGACAGTTGTTTCATATGCTTGTAAGTAGATTTGCCTACAAAACCTCTGGCTCAAACCTTGACCTGGAAGTTGGCTTCTCTTAGGCTTTTTGGCCAAGCTGGTGTATTTTTTCAGTCTAGAACATAAGCTTCTTCTGTTCTACTTTCAAATGGCATAGTGAAGTGAATGAAATTTAGCTGCATTGATGAACTGGAATGGAGTATATCTGGCCTTTAGCCACTCTTTCTGGTTGTTTTGTTGATCCAGGAGGTCTGATCCCAGGAGACTCCAAACTGCTATCAATATATTGTAGTTTAGAAATATTCTTACCAGCTACTACTTTGTAGCAAGTGAAGCAACTTTATTTAGTAGTATAAACCCTGTTTATGTAGTTACTACATAACTATTTCGTTACTGTTGCATATATATATATATATATACACACACACACACATGGAAAAATGATAATGGAACACGAAATTAAGTAATAAATTTCATTAGCTTGCAGTGCATTGTAGTCGTAGTTATGTACTTGTTTCATCTTTAAGCAGTACACAAGTGCTCAGCTCTGAGTGCATTGCATATTATAGCAGAAACAGTTGTAAGCTAATGAACATCATTACATGATCTCTACTCTCTTGTCACTTATTCAATCTCATATTATGCTCTGTACGCAACTGATGCTCTTTTCTGAAGCATCTGCATAGAGTTCTAACAGTAGGTTATTAGTTTTGCTACGCCTAAGTGAAATATTAAAAAATATATACATACTATATAAATATTTATAGTTTTGTGTGATGAAATTTGTATCCAAAAAAAGTACCCGAAATATATTACATAATTCATTATTCTTAATTCTAAATTACCAAGAGTCTTTGTCTTTATAACCTTAGCTTTGTGATTATGGCATTTTTGCTAAATGGCTACATTAATGATTTTAAAGTTTTATCACCTAACATATATAAATAGCATGTCTTGCATTCTTTCAATAATTTATTTTGCTTCTTTTTTTTTTTTGTACCAAACATGTTTGCGGTTATATGTATTTTTTTTTTTTTTTGGTTCAAGCACAAAACTAAGCAAACAAATTATCTACTGTTGTTGAGTTAAAACTCTATTTTTTTTTTTTCCTAATAAACTGTAAATAACTATATATAAACCAAAAATGTGCCTTTCTTTTCCACTCTCATAATTTCTATTTCCCAAAGTTTTTAATCCATTATGAAATTAATAATTGTATCAAACATCAGCATTAAAGTTTCTGTTATTAGTTTTTCACATGATTTTCTTAATATAACACTAAATTTGTCTCTATCATATTACCAAGTAGTATAGTTTCTTAACAAGGAATTCTATTGTTTGCATTTATCAAAAACTTCCTTTCTTGACTATTATTGTGTAGAATCTTGACCATTTCTGAATATATTTGCTAAACATTAGTGCCTTCATTTTTGCAAAAGCTAGGTTGTCTCAACATATCCTTGTATTGAAAATATTTAAGAGTTTAGTTTTTATCTTAAGATTTTAATCAGTGCAAAAAGTTTTTTAAAAAAGCACTTTCTAAATTTTTTGATATGGAGGATTCCACCCTCTTATTTGTGCCTTATTTTTTTAAAGTTTTACAGTATCGAATCAGTTGTTCTAAGATTTTGTTTCTGCTGCATAATAAACAATAGTTCACTTCAGCATTTACTTACAAAATTAAGCAATGATTTTTCTTGCTAGAGGATAAAATAAAGTTAAAAACTGCTCAATTGTTACCTTGACATGCAAGATAAAAATTTTATAGTAATCGTAAAAGTTTAATCAGTTTTTAAAATAAATTTTCATTCATCCCTTTATCACTTTTTTTTAAAAAATAGATGAATTGGTTTTGGGGACTGATCTTGTTAATGTAATTAAGTGGTTGGGCTGTGTTTACTAGTTAAGACTTCAATGTTAGACTAAAAAGAAAAGGCTTAAATGTTAAATCCCCAATTATAAACATTGCGGGTTCTAATCAGATATTTTTGAACTGTTCTCAAGATGACCTTCTGTTCTGGTTTTAACATGGTCTTTTGAAAATAAAGACAATTGGGATATCTAGTTTCTCAATTATTTTTCTGTATTTGCTAAATTGCTATCAAACTGATTATTTTTGTAATATTTTTCTAAATTAATTTCAATTTTGTAAGCAGTTAGAAGTATTGCAATTTCTGTATCTTACATGCAATAATAATATATTTATAAACATTTCCATAATAAATTTTATACAAATGAAATTGCTGTGCACTTTGTCGTTTTTTACAATTTTGATATTCTTGAATTGCCTGTAGTATTGTACTAAATCTATAATTTTTAAACCCGTTTTTTCTGTAGATGCTTCATTGGCATGCAATGGTGGGCTGTAAGCTAGGACTCATCACCACAAGACTCGGACCAAGTTGTGTATTGTGCTCTTTTCACTCATCCATAAAAATGAGTCGCGACAGAGGGGAGGCTGGTATGCATAGGTGACTGCTAACAACCTTGCCCAGACTTTTGCCTCACAGAGGAACTTTATAGGTGCAATCCCATGTTCATTCATGACCGAAGGGGATCTTTACCCTTTTTTAAGCATCTAGTAGATGTGTGATTTTGTTATATCACAATTGATTACAAGCTTCCGAGTTAATCATTACATTTCTGATGTTAAGTGTGACTTGCTGCAAAACATATACCACAGAGATTTCACCTACAGAATACAGGGTCTTTTTTTTTATACCTTCTGACAATCATTTTAACTATAGTATTACTTATCCCCTTCCCCCAAACTGATATTTACTGTAACTACCTTGTTCCCCATCTCTAATTATCTATCACGCACTTTTCACTCTAGGGTACCTACCCACCCACCACCTACATTTTCTGTTCAACCCTTATGCTGTCATATTCACCTTACGGGTATATTTCCACCTTTTCTGTTTGTCTCTCTTTACAGCTGGAGAAGTCATTTATTCACCCTTTCAGTAGGACACCTCTTCCTGACCCTCTCACATCCTTCAATATTTTATCCTACTCAGTTGAGGTGGAAGGGGAGGTCTCATGTTGCACATCACTTTGTAAAGTTGCTAATGCTACAAATAAAAGCACCTACAGTGCAGTGAAGTGGTTGGTCCAACCGAAGTAGACTTTAAAGCAGAAGGTAGTCCTATGGCTTGTCTGATCGTGTTGAACGATCCAACCCATGCCAGGATGGAAGACTAGATGTTAAATAAAGAAGATATATTGTAATGAAATTTTGGCAGTTCCCATCTCACTAAACTCAACTCCCAGACTATTTATCAATCAGGTTATAATTCCACGCAAGGATACTACAGAGCTACAAAGCGAACTTAACATGGACTGTGACAATCTTTTCTACTATATGGAAAAGGCCTGAAATTTGGGGGCTAGTTGATTAGACTGACCCCAGTACTCAACTGGTATTTCACTGACACTGAAAGGTGAAATTGACCTTAATGGAATTTGAACTCAAGAATGTAGAGACAAAATGCTAAGGATTCTGCCAGCTTGTGGCCTTTGTATCTGTGATAAAACTCTCAAGTGGTATTAAAAATCTTTTAAGGGGAGATAATTAAACCAGTACAATAGTTATTTGAACGCCTGAAGGAGTAGACAATCGTAAGTATTCTAGCCACCTTCCTTTTCAAGATTACACACTAATACATCATCCAAAGTGTGCCCTACTTTGTGAGACCATAGGATTTAAGGATAAGTAAGCTATTTCTAACAAGTCGCTCGACCAGTGTGATAGGCAAAGATTGGTAGGGGAGATAATCTCATAATTTGGCTACAAGCAAATTTAAATTTTCCAATGTATTTATTTTAATCGAATTACATTTTCTTAAACCGAAAATTTTGAAACCAGTCACTTTTGCATTGAACCGGAGACATATTATTCGCCTATCTAGTTAAGAACCTTAAATAAAAGCCATTTGAATAAACACCTTTTTCCAATATACTTGGGTTAAAATATATAGTATTTTATAATTTGATTCTTGTTTAAAGCTAACTCAAGAGCATTTAATTTCTCTGATTCATTTCATTTGCCTTCTCATATCTCAACCAGAGGCAGGTTTTTGCTTGCAAAATAAAACCTCACTTAACATTCTTCAGTTTTAATTCCCATCACTATATTTGGTGGGGGACTGGGTGCACTTGTACTTATAAAAAAACTTTTCAAATTTTGCCACAAAGGCAGCAATTTTGGGGGAGAGTGTAAGTCAATTTCATGGACCCCAATACTTCACTGCTACTTAATTTATCGACCCTGGAAGGATGAAAGGCAAAGCTGATCTAGGCAGAATTTGAACTCAGAACATAGCGACCAGCAAAATATCACTAAGCACTTCATCCAGCATGCTAACAATTCTACCAGCTCACTACCTTATATGATAATAATAATAAAAAAAATACAAAGAACTAATTCTTTTAACCTCAGAAGTAACCTTACCATTTGATCTCCAAACAGCAATAAGTTAATGGCATACCCTGATTCAACTGTTTGTTATGCGGTTAACTAATGAAATAAGCTATGATTTCAACTTATCTGCATTTACATAATGCTTTCTGTTTCCTGGATTTGTCTAAAAAGCTGAAAATAGGTATTACTTAAAAATAGACATCCTCTTTTCTAACCCATGCCATAATGAAGAATAAAATAACTTTCAGCAAATGGTCGTTTGGAATTATCTGTACAAAAAGAAATACTGTCAGAAATGCGTTTTTTTGTTTGTTTTTTTTTTTACTTCCTAATTTTGAATCAAATGCTAGAGAACCTATTAAAATGAATTCTGAAAGAAAAAAATGAAAATAACAATGTAAACACAAAAAGAAAGTAAAACGAAGTTTTATGATGAATGTTTTTATTTTTCATTTAATTCTTTTCATAAGAAAGGAGATTGAGTGAATCTCCGATGCTTCGAAGAAAATTATGCTTCTGTTTGATGATTGAATCTATGGAATGAAAATTTTCCGCAGAAAATGGAGCAGGGAATATGACAAAGAATCTTCGAAAATGATTTCCAATAAGTCTGATAATTTTAGTTTGCGGAAGTCGCGGCTAAATTGTAATATCAAAGGAGATTGATGAAAAACACCAAAAATCTCCATCTTGAAAACTAAAACACTATGGGTGATTTTGTTTAGAGAGATTTGTAAGTTTGATGTTTCAAAGGGGGGATTCAAGTTCCATCATGGTATGTGTGTGTGAACTGCCATAATCAAAGAATATCAGTGTCACTAGCAATTGAAAGACAAGAGAAACAAATACTCCAAAATGGCATAATGGAAATGGTGGTGAGAGGAACTACTTTTCAATAATATTAGTAGAAAAATGACATGGAATTGTCAACGCATAAATATGTAAGGGAAGAATCAGCAAAACCACAAGGAATCTTTGATGCTACAAGAACATTCATGTAAAGCAAAAACAGAAAAGGAAACTTTTTAAGGAACTGAAGGACACAGCTGCAAAACCAGAGACATCAATGGAATTAGTCTCCAACAGCTAACACACAAAAAAGAACTGGTGATAAGATATAGATTCCTGACAGAAACTATGGTAAAGAAGGTTATGACCAGATATAACTTTTGAGCCATGAAAATCAAGCAGCATAGAGGGAAAGGTTATTAAAACGTGAAATCTATTTCAGGTTTCAAAATGTATTTAGCAGAGAACAAAACAGGAAGGAAATTTCAGGAATGATAATGGATCCTAAGATATTTTTTTACATAGCAGCAGAAAGCAAAGTGATAGCAAAAGATCTCTGATAAATAACATTTCTAAGCAAACAAGCAGTTACATTTGCCAGGAGACAAACTCCAAATAGCAACAGAAGAGCTTGAAACAGAAACAGGATGTATGAGGGAACATCCCGAAAGCAAAAATAGGATGATTGAGAAAAATAGTATCAATAAAAGTACCAGGGGAATACCCCAAATGGCAACAACAAAAATACAGTGCTGCATCAGAACATCCATATTTGGCAAAAGAAAAACGATTAGGGTACATTACCAAAAGACAATAAGGCAGCCATGGGTAATTTTGCCAGGGATATCCCCAAATGGCATAACTAAAAAGATTGCCAGGGAATATTCCCAAATGGCAATATAAATACCATCATCAAAATAACAGAAACACTGCCAGGGGAGATATCCCCAAATGGCAATACAAAAACAATGAGGCAACCTCCACCGGTAATAGAACAAAATATGAGAAGGGTATTGTGCTAGGAATATCCCCAATGGGAAATATTACCAGGGAATGACTTCAAATGTTACCAAGAAAAAATGGCAATTGAATCAAAATCTGGGTATATGGCCTGATAATAAATCCCAAGGTGGGTTTTAAAACACTATGAGAGAATATTTTATTATATATAGTAAAATAAAAAACATATTTTACTATATGTGTGTGGCAAGAGGAATTTAAATAGTGTCACAAAACATAAAAGATACAAGAGGAAGTAGATCATCAACAAGAAAAAAATAGATATAAGCAAGAAAGCCAGGGGACATCTCCATATAGCAACAGAAATAAGATAGTATCTAGGGAAGGATATCCCGAAATGTAAGACAAATAGATAGTGGTTGAGAGAAATATATAGCACCAGAGGACAGATATCCCCAAGTAGCAAGACAAGGAAATAGAGGTAAGAAAAATATAATAGCACTTAGGAAGATAGCCTCACACAGCAAGAATAATCGAAGTAAGAGAAACTATATAGTGCCAGGAGATGGACATCCTTAGACAAATAGATAGAAGGAAGAGAAATATATAATGCCAGGGGACAGCTATCTCCCAAATGGCAAATCAAATAGATAGAATAAGAAAAATATATAATGCCAGGGAACTTAGTCCCAAATGGCAAGGTAGAAATGAGAAGAATAAAATAGCATTTAAGACATCTCCAAATGGCAGTTAAATAGAGGTAAGAGAAATATATAGCATCAAGGGACAGATATCCCTATATAGCAATATCGATAGATAGACATCAGAGAAATAAAATAATGCCAGGGGTTAGATATTTTCGTATGGTAAGGTTAATAGAGGTAAGAGAAAATAAAAAGGGCCAGGGAACTGATATTCCCATATGGCAAGGGTGAGTGCCAGGGGACAACCCCATATGGCAAGAGAAGTAAGTAGTTGCAGGGGTTATACCCCCATGGCAGGAAAAGTAGATGCAAATAAGGACAAAAATAATTAGCACAAGGGTATAAATGTACCCAAGTAGCAAGAGAAATACAGACAACAGAAATGAACAGTGTCGAGGGTCATGCCCATATGGCACAAGAAGCAGATATAGATAGAAGTATAATACACATACACACACAAATATAGTGCCAGGAAACAGATGTTACAAAATGGCAAGCTGAAGGAAAAGTGAGAAGAAACAGATATGAATGAAAGAAATAAGTAGTACCAGGGATTATACCCAAATGGCAAGAGAAATAGGTTTAATATTTTTTTTTAGCACCAGGGGACAGGTAGCCCCAAATGGCAAGAGAAATAAAGAGTGCCAGGAGACATCCCCAAATGGCAAGAGAAATATGTGTATAGCCAGGGAACTGGCCAAGCAGCATCTTTTAGCAAGAAATATATTTATAGCACTAGGGTTTCTCTGTCAAGATATCTCTAAATGGAAGAAAAAGATAGCCCCAGAGGACATATATATGGCAAGAGAAGCAGTATCAAAGGACGCCAAATGAGAAGGGAAATAGCACCAAGGGACATTCCTAAATAGCAAAATATATAGTGCCAAGGAACATTCCCAAATGGTAAAAGTAATGAACAATAATATTATTTCAATATTAGTGGAAAAAAATATTTTAAACAAATTACCATAAAGAAAAATCAAGAGAATGTTACATATAAATGATTTCAAATAGAACTCTCCAAAAATGATCATAATAAAAGAGTTAAAATTTTAAATTAAGGATGGGAAACAAAAAAATAATGCTTCTTCTACAATAGTTTAGCAATTCAGTATGAGAAAATTATACTGCCAGAATTTAAGAAGCATGAGATCCAAATTTACTATAAAAATGAGAGAATTATGCAAGATATTTACATTTTCATGATATGATGAAATGATGATTGTTTTTTTTTCTTTTTTCCCCACAGCTATATTTTGTAATGTCTCAAACATTCAAAAACTCCGACAATGTTTTTTTTTTTTGTCAGAAATAATGTAGATAATAATTTGATGATAAACCGAAAAATGTTGCATTTCAAGAAAAAAAGTTCAATACAAAATAGAATAGAATAAATAAATAAATAATACAATGTTAATAATATTTTTTCAAAAAATAAAATAAAAATAATTAAATGCGCATTTAATTAAATACTAAACAGGACATAATAATAATTTGAAGTACACCAGTAAAAAATGTATCCTGACCATAAAAAAAAGGGAAAGTAATAAAAATATACAATCCAACAATAAAAAATATTTCAAATATTTTTTTTTAAAAAAAGGCCTTTTTTTTACCCCCTCCAAAAATAAAAACATTGTTAATTATAATGTTTAAAAAAAAAAAAAAAAAAAGCTTTGTATTTCACAAAAATTCTTGATTTTCAAATGAACTTTTCGGTACGTTTTCGGTTGTATTCAGACTTTGGTTAAGAAGAAAAAAATTCTACATCAGAATTGTCAAATTCACAGAATGTGTTCTCTAGTCAGGTGAAAATTAATTGCAACAATGTTAGAATACAGCAAACAGGTCATCTTAATATCTCTGTGCAAAAGATTATGTATAACTTGAGTGTATAGAAGAAAAATAAATCATTTTCTTTTTCATTTAATTTTCTAGAATCTCAAAACGAAGTATTTCTGGCAGTATGTTGTGAAATATAGGATTTTGCTGTGACAAGACCAGAAATCTCAAGGGAGAGTAGAGCTGATTATAAACTGATCTCAATACTTGATTGGTACATATTTTTACTGAAACCTGAAGAATGAAAGAAAATGTCGACCTCAATAGGATATGAACTCAGAATGTAAAGAGCCTTAACATAAAACACCACAAAGCATTTCGTCCAACTCTTTAACGATTCTGCCAACTCCAATATTAACAGTATTAAAGAGATGTGGAAAAAATGAAACTCAAAAAGATAGGATTGGTTTGATGAGGAAAGGAAAGGAAAACCGGCTTTTAATGGAGGTTGCTCAGAATGACATGATGAAATAACAAAGATGGAAAGGAAAAAAAGTATAACATTAAAATATTTCAATGATATACTTTTTTTGTTGTTGTTATTCAATTTTAATTCAAAATGAATTTAGATGTAACATTGTAACTTTAATAATCCAAACCTACTTAATGTAGTACATAAAGTTACTATGTTACAAGATGGGTATAAACACAGACATGGTTGTTGAGTAAAGAAGCTCAATGATATGCATCACAATACAACACCTTGGGCAAGTGCATTCTATCATAACATTGAACTGGCCAATGCCTTGAGAGCCAAATTTAGTCAGTGGAAACCAAATCTGCTGAAGTGTACATGTATGAATATGTAACAATTATGTGGAATATCACTGACGTAGCTAGATAGGACAGAGGGGCTGTTTACCCCAGGTGGCACCACTTTTGGGTTTGCAGTAAGCAATATGTACTTTTTGTGGGGGGGGACTGGGCCGGCAAGTTAAAGGGCCGCCCCAGGGTGGCACACATTCTAGCTATGCTACTGGAGTATATATATACATATATATATAGCAAATAAGTAATATATATATATTCATTCTTTTACTTGTTTCAGTCATCTGACTGCTGCCATGCTGGAGCACTGCCTTAAAGGGTTTTTTTTTAGTCGAGTAACTCGACCCCCAGGCCTTATTCTTTGTAAGCCTAGTACTTATTTTATCGGGCCCTTTGCCGAACCGCTAAGTCACGGGAACATAAACACACCAACATTGGTTATCAAGCAATGATGTGGGATATATATGTATGTATGTATGAACGTATGGGTATACATGTACGTGTGTTTTTGCATGTGTATATATGTGTGCATGCATGTGTATATGCATGTATATGTGTACATATGTAGATGTGTGTACTGTACATGTATGCATGTATATGTGTACATATGTAGATATGTGTGTACTGTACATGTATGCATGTATGTATATATATGTATGCATGTATATGTGTATATATGTAGATATGTGTGTACTGTACATGTATGCGTGTATGTATATATGTGTAAGCATGTATTTGTATATATATATGTAGATATGTGTAAGCATGTATTTGTGTATATATATATATATATATGTAGATATGTGTGTACTGTATGTGTATGCATGTATGTATATATGTTTATACATATAAATTTATGCTTATATGCCTGCAACTCATGTGGACATTGGCAAGAAAACAGATAAACCATTAAATTTCATACAAAAAAACACCTTGTGGTATTTGTTCTGCCAAGCTGCACAGATGCTCACTTGACACTCTTGCCATACAGTGAACTATTGTTTGGCTCATTGGAAGCCTGAATTCAATGACACAGCTGTTCACAAATTTCAATAAATAAATATACAAGCAAGACAAAGAGAATTATCTAAGAAAGCCTAACATTTCCTATTCTTCAAGTCAAGAATTGTCCACATAAGATGCTAAACAAGATGTTTAGGCACATCTGCTAATATTGTTCTAACAATTGATCTATTATGGTATATGATTCTGCCATAGTAATTCTTAAGACAGGTGAAAGTATATATAATACTCTCTTAAACATTATAGATTATTTAACAATAAATACTACTTTTCTATAGGGACCTATAACTATGAAATCTGTTGTATCTATGAATCAAAAGGAATACTATTTAATAACATTATATTTATACTATAACTAAACAACAAGTATCTTTTCACACAGACTGGTCTACTTAAATGAAAATATAGCAACAAATTGCAACTTAAGTGGTAAAGAGATAAACTATTACTTTTTAACTCTTACATAGAGCAGCTATGTTTTTCGTAAACTAATTGTAAATTATTCTAATCTAAATCTTAATCTGCAATCCTTTCCTTCTTCCTCTAATAACTAAGAATAATTTCTTTCCAGTCTCATCTAAATGTTTCACACTGCACAGCATCACATTTTCAATCGACTTGTTTCAGTCTTCTGAAAGTATACAGAGAGAACTTTAGAAATTGACCACCACATTAAAAAAAAAAAAAAAAAGAAAAGAAAAAGAAATGTTTTCCTTATTCTAATTTAGTAAAGATACTGATTGTATTTACCAAATTTGTAATGAAAATAGCATTTGAAATAGCTATTTAAATTAAATATATGTTGAAGAAGTGAACTTTAATAATATGTTTATATAGTTATTAACTAAAATAATAATAATAATCAGAATATACTCCCTGATACCATACGCTTCTATTGTTATCTGGTTCTGATTTCCAAATTCTGGAACCCACCCATGATTTCTTCAGAAAAACACGTGAAAACTAATTTGAATGAATATGTGAAAACACATATCTGTAAAGAGACAAAAATAATGTTATACCTCATCCAAGACAATTTTTAAATTAAATCCTGAAAAAGAAAATTCCTGAAAGAGAATTTTGTCAGAATTATTGTGTGTATGCATATTTGTTTTGCTGTATTTTTTTTTTTGTAATTTTTTTTTTTACTTTTTTTTTTTAAAGCTAAAATAAAAGAATTTTCTGATTAGTATTCATTTCAAAGGATATAGTCGCCCGGACGGTAATGTTCAGGCGTTCCCAACTCCTTAAAAAAGGAAATAGAAATCTCAAACGAAAATATGCCAATAATTAATTCCATTATTTGAAATTAGAATATTGACAAATTTATCAATAAAAGATTCCATTTTATTACTCCTGATAAACTGGTACTCCAAATAGGTGGCATCCGTTATATTTGGCATATAAAAACACAAGAA
This sequence comes from Octopus bimaculoides, assembly GCF_001194135.2. Lineage (NCBI taxonomy): Eukaryota > Metazoa > Mollusca > Cephalopoda > Octopoda > Octopodidae > Octopus > Octopus bimaculoides. Next base: position 39,163,853 of record NC_068996.1, on the reverse strand, counting down.
TTTTTTTAAACAGGGGGCATGGGGCAGTCTGCAGCATAATTTTTGAAGTACCCGTTGTTACCTGAAAACAAACAAAAAAAATTGTTTAAAATTATATTGATCAATAAACTTCAGCATATAAATTATTTGTTAATATTTCAATGAAATATAAAATAAACTCATAATATAATACAATAAATAAGGATATGTTCTGTCCAAAATTTACAAAATGTGGAAGATAAAATTGACCACAAAATATAATCTAATTTCATTTTTCAGGTTCAAATTTAAAGTTAATCAGTAAAATTAAAAATACTTTTATCATTTTTAATTTAAGGGAGACAACTACTTACATGTTTGAAAGCAAAACAAAAATTACATATTTAAAATATTAAATTACAGAGAATATCAAAACTCATTTCGTTGTACGTTAAAAGGAAACTTTATCCTCCTGATAGTTTTGGTGATGTTTTATACTAGAGGGATCAGGAATTGCACAACCTAGGATTTTTTAAAGCACATTCGAGGGATTTGGCTACAAAGTTTTATGAAACTGGTTTGGACTTGTTGAACAATAAGTTATATCTCCATTAAAAGCTGTCTTTGTTCGCAGAGAAAAGACTAAGTATATAGGGATTTGCTACATTTGTTACGCTATTTTTATACTATATTATTTCTTTTAAACAGGTTTATAAGTTACAAAAATAAAACACCTGTTTTGTTTTATTTCTTATAATGTAAAGGAACTCTTTTAAAATTGAAAAATATTCGAATAGATTAACAAGGAGTAAGAGAAAATACCCCAGAACACACTCTCCAAGCAAACTAAATCGTAACGCTGGTGGTAAAATAATTAGTATGAGACAAGAAATTTTTATTATTCAAAATTTAATTCATGGTGAAGAGAAAGAAGCAATCTTTGATTCAAGAGAGATAAGGGCGACAACTTCGAAATTTTAAAAACTTACCAGAATCTATATCAACTAAATAGTGAAAAATGTTAATTAAAAATAGTAATACACTAATTTATTGCTGTTAATAGCAAAGACAAAAGCTTGCAACGCCAGACCCTCAAGACAAGTATTTATTTTATTGACTTGGAAAGATGAAAGGTAGTATCGATCTCAACACAAGTTGATCAGAGGGCATAAAGGGAGTTAATTAGCGCACGGTCACGACCTGTCGTAATGGTTCAATTACCAAGTGTTGTCTCTCTAAGCCTTGAATGATTTTCTAAGAAAGAAATGTAAAGATTACTTAATTTGCAGAGCTGAGTAAATGCATGCAAAATTAAATCAAAATACAAGTTTCACAAAAATAGAAAAGACATCGTTATTGGCAAGTGAAATCCAAAAGCAGGGCAGGCATTGAGGGAAGAAAAGGGACTATTAGGTGTTTTTTTGTTCTTTTTTTCACATTCTCACTTGGTATTGTGAAACAATTGGGCACCATCACTAATCAATCTCCAACAACTTGACACACACGCACGTTATATATATACACATACTTACAAACATATACATACATATATTTACATAAACATACACACATATATATACATATACATACATGTATATATAATTTATAAATATGTACATTTACATACGTATATAAATACATATACGCATGTGCATACATATAGACGTATATACAACATACATATAAACATATATATATACACATATATACCTACATACATATATACATAAATATATACATACTATTCTTTTACTTGCTTCAGTTATTTGACTGCGGCCATGCTGGAGCACCGCCTTTAGTCGAGCAAATCGACCCAGGAGTTATATTTTGTAAGCCTAGTACTTATTCTATCGGTCTCTTTTTGCCGAACCGCTATATTACGGGGACGTAAACACACCAGCATCGGTTGTCAAGCGATGGTGGGGGACAAACACGCACAAACATGAATACGACGGGCTTCTTTCAGTTTCCGTCTACCAAATCCACTCACAAGGCTTTGGTCGGCCCAAGGCTATAGTAGAAGACACAGTGGGACTGAACCCAGAACCACGTGGTTGGTAAGCAAGCCACTTACCACACAGCCACTCCTGCACCTACAATACATATATATAAGCACATATATATATATACACACGCAAATGAACCCACACGTATCTCCCATATACACTCATACAATTATACATACATGGACACACACAATATATACATACACGCACACATACTTCATACTACCTGTTAAATACCTTTCTGCTGACCATTCTCCTACGCAGATGTGTAGGGAGACACACAACAGACAGCCACTCCTACCAAAATTCTTACTATAAATTCTTCCTACGACCTTGACACTAGTCCAACCGCACACATACATAAACAGCCATAACCCCACACACACGCACATACACGTGCTAGCATTACACACACAGACCTGCGCGAAAGCTTTTCTTGTGTTACCTATCTGTCTATCTTTCTTCTTACCCATCTCCCCCTCTCGCTCTGCTTCCTTCTGTTGTCCTGCTATACACATCTCTCTCTTCCTCCTTGTTCCACTTCCTCCCTCTCTGCTCACGTGTGACCTGTGGTCAACTCTCTTTTCACTCCAGCCACTATGAAGGCGAGACGAACTGTTAGCGTTCAACATCAGATTCGTGTTTGGCCGTACAGCTTTTTAATGTTGTTTTCACTGTCCAATTTTTCCTGTCTTGGTTTGTGTTTGCCACCTTGGAATCCTCTGTTTAGTGGGTCGATCCACTACTCAGGAAGAGACTATTCTAGAGTACGTTCTGCCTGATCTTCGAAACGTCTAGTTAGAATAGAGGCAGCTGACGAAGGATTAATTCCAAGTGGCTATCTGTTTTCCTACGTGTTTGTTCCGTGGTCTGTAGTTCATTGTTCTAACTTCCTATACCCTGATATGCATCTATATACACATGTAGATGTAAGTATGTACATATATGTGTGTATACATGCATATATATTCTTTGTATTATTATATATATATATATATACATAAATTAAAAACGTAAAAATTAAAACAGAACACAAAGGATTCCGCGGTACACGTGTTTCAAGCTTTATAGTCGTTGCATCATTATAGTGGTATATAATTGATAGAGAGGATGGTATAAAGCTATCTTCAGCCGCAAATATATTCTTTCCCAAGTATTATATCATAAAGAAGAAGTCCCACTTTTTATCTCTCATGTTTCTCTCTTACTTTTTTCTTGGTGACTTCTTCTTTGTGATATAATACTTGGGAAAGAATATATTTGCGACTGAAGATAGCTTTATACCATCCTGTCTATCAATTATATACCAATATAATTATGCAACGAGTATAAAGCTTGAAACATGTGTACCGCGGAATCCTTTGTGTTCTGTTTTTATTTTTACGTTTTAATTTATTCATTCAATCCAGCCACTATCTGGCATATACAGGTGCTTGCAATTATCAAGTATTACCTCTAATATATATATACATGCATATATGTATGTGTGTATATATATATATATAGATTTAGTAAATGGAGTAAAACGCATATGTTAACTGAATACTTTTATTTCCAACATATGTTTCGAAGATTACAAATTATACCTTCCATAGAAATAGGTGATGTTGATAAGAATGTAATCTTCTCTTAAGGGAAATGCATGGGAACCAGCTTAACCATAAGACATTTTAACCGAATATGATAACTGTAGTTAGAGAAATAAATTACGTAACAATCTATATATATATATGTATATATATATAAATATAAATAATAATAAATGAGTTACGACGCAAAAACATATATATTCAAATGAACATATTTATCTTCTTCAATATATATTTCAGTATAAAGAATTCATTAAGAGACTTAATAAATCAAAATTTATTTACACATCTTCAGGAAGAAATATAACATCATGAAAAATACATTTGGTTTAAAAACAAACCGTTCATGGCGAAAAAATTTAACATTTACAAAAACCGAACAAAATTTTTAAAGTTTTAGCAAAAAGAACGCTATTACCTACATGCACGCATCCGCGTGTGCGCCCGTACACACACGCACACGATCACATGCATATATATGTGTGTGTGTGTATGTATACATACATATACAAACACATATATATGAATATATACATATATATACACATATATATTATATATAGATATATA
>NC_068996.1:39154559-39159630 GCF_001194135.2 Octopus bimaculoides | reverse complement strand
TATATATATACATACATACATACATATTGTTGTATCGCATGTTTGATGTACAATATAATGGGATAATAATGTTCCTGCAAATCTGTCTATTCAAGATACAGGTAAAAACCTTCGCCAATACGCAACTCTCGGATTTACTCTCTTAGGGCTCTCTGTGTATGTCCACTTATATTGTGGCACAGGCCATTAGGAAACAACCAATAGGAGTGTTTTACTTCCAAACAACACATATATATACATATAGGCGTTGGAATGGCTGTGTGGTAAGTAGCTTGCTTACGAACCACATGGTTCCATGTTCAGTCCCACTGCGTGGCACCTTTGGTCGGCCTGAGGCTATAGTATATATACATATATATATATAGTATACATACATATATATATGTATGTGTGTCTGTGTTTGTCCTCGCAACATCGCTTTACAACCGATGCTGGTGTGTTTACGTCCCCGTAACTTAGCGGTTTGGCAAAAGAGAACGATAGAATAAGTACTAGGCTTTCAAAGAATAAGTCCTGGTGTCGATTTGCTCGACTAAAGGGGGTGCTGAAACAAGTAAAAGAGCATATACATACATATATAAATATATATATACACATATATATATATATATATATATATATAGATATACATATATATACATATACATATAAATATACATATACATATATATACATACATACATGTATGCACACATATAAATTCATATATAATGTATATATAATTCTTTGCAGGACACAAAATAGGAAATAATTCCCAGCAATGTGATCCTCAAAGATTGAAAGTCAGCTTTGATTTAGCTAACCTAAGCATAGTGCAGTTGTGGTTAAGAAGCTTTCCTCCCAACCTAGTGGTCTTGGGTTTAGCTGCTGATGTTCTTAGCAGTTGCTCCTGCATAACATCAGGAATCAAAAATTTAGGCTATCTTTCGATTTGACTTGAATTTTGTCAACAAAAAACTCGATAATTTCCACGAACACGTGTTGTCTTGTCGAATGCCAGTTGATGAAGTGGGAAGAGAAAGTTAACCGGTTGTACGTGCGTGCAAGCTCGATCCTGTGTGTGTGTGTGTGTGCGTGTGTGTGTGTGCGCACGCGCGCATACAGAACAAGCACGCACACACAACCCATTAGCTTTCTCTTCCCATTTCGTTAACTGACAGTTGACAAGACAACACGTGTTCACGGAAATTGAACACGGAAAGTTATTTGTTGACAAAAGTCGAGTCAAACCGAAAAATAGCCAATACTTCTTTGAATTCCTGTTTTCGCAAACCTTCCTACTCTATTCAGCACACTTTTTTTATTCTTTTTGAGAGTTGGTAAAAGAATCCTGTGCTGAAAATTCGAAATCACAACTCTTGAAAGTAATTTTTTTTCAAAATTCCGACTTTTTTTTAACACTGATTGTTATCGCTAATTTTCCATTAACACTTTGCGATCAAAAACAGAAAGCAAAAAATAAATGAATAAGCTTATAGTGAATGCATAACATGCTCTGAATTGAAACAAATTTAAATTGAGTTTAATCACCTCAAAATGTGGATCGCAATTATCTATATCTTAAGGAGGTTATGCATTTTTGAAGAACAATAATATGGCCCAACTCCATATCATTCTACATGAATATTTAAATGGACCTATATAGAGGAGAAAAACACTTGCCCATCGTTCAAGATAGCTGCTACAAAAAACGTAAGAATGATGTTTAATGAGAATCACTCCATGTGACACAGGCATGGGCTATAAAGGCAAGGCGTTTGTTTCATCCTGACCACATGGTTGGAACAACCACACGGTTCCGGATTCAAGTCCCACTGCATGACACTTTGAGTGTCTTCTACTATAACTCCGGGTCGACCAAAGCCTTGTGAGTGGATTTGGTAAATGGAAATTGAAAGAAATCTGTAATATGTGCGCATGTGTGTCTTTGCGTTTGCCCCACCACCACCGCTCGACAACCGGTTTTGGTATGTTTACGTCCGTAACTTAGCAGTTCGGCAAATGGGATTGATAGAATAATTACTAGGCTTGAAAAGAAAAGAAATACTAAGGTGGATTTGTTCGACTAAACCCTTCAAGGTAGTGCCCCAGCATGGCCGCAGTCCGATGACAAAAACAAGTACAAAATAAAATATGCCATTAGGTTCTTCTTTCGTATTGTTATAATGATGCCGTACGAAAGACAACGGTCCTATTTTCAACGTCGATAGTCAACACCAAACTACCCGGATGGCTCTCAAATCTGGGGGAAAAATTGTCTTAGACGGCTTAACCCCCGACAGTAAATCCTATGTTCGTTTCTACGGACATTGAGTGGTCGAAAGGAAACAGCCCAATTGTAAATATAAGACCACCCCACCAATCTGGAGGACCGTTGCACCAAAGGAAATCGATCAAATTCCCCATAATTTCAGTTGTGATATATCGCGTTACTAACAAACAGATCCAAAGATGTTGAAATGTCAATACAACGTGAGCAAGAACAATCCAATGACACCAAGATGCAAAGAAAAACCGGAAAGACTATCTTTAGAGCGCCGGTAAATTCGATGAAATCATGATGATCACTTCCGGTTTAGATGGATTAAGTCCAATCCGGCAGTTATTCATTGGCATATAAATGGAGACGTTTGGGCGCGCTCATTCTTGCATCTCTTTATAATCTCAACATCGCTAAATTGGTTTTATTTATTCATTTAAGATGTTCCCACAAATGAGCAATATTAATGCATAATACGTTTGAACTAGCTTTATATTTAAATAAAAGGAAAAGCATTTTTTTTACCAATTTTAGAGACCCTACTTAAAGATTCAAATAATTCAATTCTTGACAAAAATAAGTCTAACATCATTCCTCTCGGTTACTTCAAAAGTAATTCTTGTCAGAAAAATGTTTCTTTTACTCTCATGGAGAGCATTAATATTCCTAATCTTAACACTCCAGTCACGAGTTAAATTGAATTTGTACTATTACAACAAACTGTTCCCTATCTTGTGAACAAACTAAAACAAAATCATATATGCGAGTTCATTTAATAAACTACGCATTTCCACAACACGAAGAAACGTTTTCATTTAAGACGCAATTATTATGCCCTCCATTTCAAGCTTGATATCTTTGTTTATCTCCACATACCCTTTTCCCGCCTCTTTCCTCGCCTTCACCCCTCTCTCAAAATATTTCATCATTTCTAAATGAAGCTCTTTTTTCTTCCCTCCCTTCGTTACTCTCTTCCTCTCAATGACCTCTTTTGTTATCGCCCACTATTTGAACTTTACTCTATCTCTTTTATGCTCTTAATCCATTAGTGCAATAAACCTTCGTACTTATTTCCTCTTCTACAATGTGGTCTTACAAGATCAAACAGACAAAAATTGTTACCAGTTCGAATACAAAAACCAAGGATTAAGTTGTTGGGGTTTTTCTTTTGTATCTTTGGCAAAATTAAAAATCAGCAAAAAGTTACAATTGGGGGAAAAAATCATATTAAATGGCAATTATTAATGCATTGGATTCGTTTGAAGAAGTGAAAATATAAGAGACTGCTGGATTAGGAAAAGGATTAAATCGATTTTTACTAGTAGCAAAATAATCAAATGTTCCTTTATTGGATACAGTTCCAAAGTGTTTCGTTTTGTGTTTGAACACGAAATTCGTGTATTTATAATCTTGAAAATTTAATACCAGATCTTTCCGGCGAAAGATTTTCTTTTCTGCTACTCAAGTCGGAATTTAGGCCAGGTTTTAATGAACATAAATCATTCCATGAATGACTAAAATAATTAGGTAAATATTTCGTAAAGGACCCATTCGTACCTCAGTGTGCAATATTTTTTTTTTCTACGGGTTTTTGTTCGAGTATCTGACCTCCAAACTCGCCGCAAGCCACTTTTTTCCGGAAACGAAAGCGGATAAAGGGGTCAAATATCGGTGGGTCCTTTATTGCAAGTAGCTGTCAAGTGGTAGAAGGGCATACTAGAAACAGCAGCCAGATCTTTCCTTTCCTGGAGAAAGGAGCAGTTTACTTTATCAACACTAATTGCCAGCTCCATTGACTAATTAATGAGTAATTATTGTTATAAGCTGAACATAAATTATCTTTTATAGCAGTAGTTAGCTTGTTACCAATCATTTGATAGTTACCAATTTGAACGATCGATCAGAGCTGAAAAACACGAGGGAGCGAATCATAACGCGGTCGTTCGAACTGCTAAAAATTGCGGTCAGGTCTCCTTCAAATCACACTCCAACATTTTAAAATAGAGAGAAGTCATTGGACAATGTGGTTCTGAGTAATAAAAAAAATGGGATGGTCATGAGTGATTGTCTTTGATCAAAGATCTCGATCAGAGCAGGCCAGGGGCTAAACAAAGGGAAGTGATATTGCGGTATATGATTTAAACAAGCCCGTTATGATCTCAACGACGAAGTGCGTGTGTATGAATGTATGAGTAAAATTCTAAGAATGTTGAAATATTTGATTTCCGTAATAGAAACTAGAAACGTGAGATTAGCATATTAACAATCAGCATTTCTTTATTTATAATCTGATTTTGATAATCAGTTTAAGGGGGGGGGGGCGAATGAATAGTAACAAGGATGTAAAATAAATTGAGCACATATTAAAAAAGAAAAAAAATTTCATAAATTATTAAAGGTCAAAGTAAATGAGAACGTAATTTCATAAATGTACAAAGAATACTTAAAGGCAAAAACTGAATTAATTACACTGAAAATTCTAACACACATACACCCATGAGGGTATATGTAATTATTAATAAGGAATATATATATATATATACTCATGTTCTGAGCTATTTTTTGTTTGCATCCCCAATTTTACACACACACACATATACATATAAATGTATATATAATATACACCATTATATGTATATTGATATACACATTATGTATACGTTATATACATGTGTAATTATGTGTGTGTATATAATATATATATGTGTGTGTGTGTATATGTATGTATATATATATATATGTATATTACACAAATTTGCTATACACACACATGTATACCCCACGATTTTATATATATATATATATATATAT
>NC_068996.1:39149950-39153946 GCF_001194135.2 Octopus bimaculoides | reverse complement strand
GTTAATATATTATTAGTAATACTATACATGTACTTTTTTTTCACTTTAGAGAATATATTGTAACAATCAGGCGCAGATGTATCGTTTTAAGTATTTTCTGTTGAAACTGCTTTTGAAGAAATACAACCATTTCAAATGTTGTCTTAAAAATCACCTGATTTATCAGTAAAACTTATTTTAAATATTTCATGTTATCTTGATTTTATTTGATTATGTTTTCATATACATGAAGGCCAACTTTCTTTGCCTGTTAACTTTTTTTTTTTTTTTTGTACATTGAATTACTAATTGTGCATAAATCTGTTATAATTTAGGTGGATAACAAAGAATTTTCATCATTATGGTTCATGGCTTCACATTTTTACACACACACCCACATATATTTGAATGTTGTTCGTTCCCCCCCACCCATATTTCAAACCTGATCGAGCAGATTTTATTATAATCAAGGGCATCCAGACCGCGTGACTACAAGTCTTAGCTTTATCTGGCTTTTCATTACTTTGTCCTCTTTCATGAATAGGAATGTGTGTGTGTGTATTGAGATCAGGGAGATTGTTATTTCTGCCCAGGTCAACCGACCGCGTTAGAAAGCAATTTTAATTTTTTTCTCTCTTTTTAAAAAATTTCTTTGTTCTTCCTTTTTGCAATTCATAGAATTGAATAAGGCACCAAAAGTGTTAACTAAAGTTTCATTTTAAAAAAAAGAATTAAAATTAAAATTGATTCAAAAATAGAATTGAGCTCATTGGGCTTTTGCTAGGGTCATGTAATTAATCCACCATGTTATTTCTCTTGACTCGTCGTACGCTGGCAAGAGCATTTGCGGTCATTAAATTTGTAATATAAAAAGTATACAGAAAGAAACTAATGACTGTTAAGAATGGACCTGTTAACAATCAAAATCAAAAAGAATATTTTTACAAGTTTGCAAAAATATTTTTTGTGTTATTTTTTTCAGCAGTTTAGTCTGCGACCTTTGACCTTTCTACATTGACATCCGTCACTCATGGGGTGGTTAATTAGTCTCGTACTTAGAGACCTGGCTCAAATTCTTTGACCAATGTATTTCTTAAAAAGACACTTCGGGGCCATATAATGTTAACGAGGCAATAGAATAAATCTACGCATCACTTGATAGTAATATTTATTTTTAGTTCTGTATTGGTCTAATAAAGAGGTCATTAGATTAATTGTTGTTTAGCCCCAGGTCAGACCTGCGATTCCCATCCGTGATCAAAGTCATTGACTATTTATTTCCTAGAACAGTGTAATTCTGTACAACCCTATCCCGTGTCCATTTTGTAGGACTAGATTTTGTGAAAATTATAAAACATTTAATTACTTCGTCAAAACCACTTCTTGCCTTTCCTTTGCGATTTCTATCATTGATGAATCCCAAGGAATGAATAATTACCATAATGTCATTTTGTACTATATGACTAATGCAAATTTAGTGTATATCTAAGATTTTGTATCTATTAATTTTTCAGTAGTAGTATTCGATTTTTAACTCCAAGTCAGCCTTCGACAAATAGCCGCCAATGGTTTTTAGGCCATAAAACCATCCTCTCTTTCCTGACATTGCTCATATCCAGACTGCAATATCCAATATGTCCTCTAGAAAAAAAAAATTCGGTGGGTGTGATTTTAGAGGGAAATTAGTTGTTATTTCTAGCCGGTTGAGCTTACCGCTAATTCTTCTCTAAGCATTTTGATTAACTCAAATTAGACCTCGGAATACAGTATGAAACTTTTGCCTATTGTCAGTTTGGGATTTAAAAGACATTGCGACTGAAATGTTTCACTTGTCTAAAAACTGTTTATAAGTATCGACACAATATGTATATATATATATATATATATATATATGAACACATACATACACATTAGAGGACTAGATGGCCTTTACGGGCGCAAGACGTCCATTTTGGTTCACTTTCATTTTATTTACATTTATGTCCATACATACATACATAATATTTATATTATGTATATATATACACATACATATATATATATATATTTAATAATGGTGTCAAGCTAAATGATATTTTGAAAATATCTAATATGTACATTTCATATATGTGTGTGTATGTATATATATGTATAAATATATATATGGATGTATATAGTTATACATTAACATGATCAGCAAACACGCACACATAAATACATATATACATTACATATATATATATATGTATATATATATATATATATATGTGTGTGTGTGTGTATGTATATAGTCATACATATAGCATGATCAGCAAAAACACATATATATATGTATGAAGGTATATAGTCATACATCATCTCTCTCACACACACACACACACACATATATATATATATATATACATACGCAAGACGTCCATTTTTATTTACAAACATTTTTAGATATAAATATGTAAATGCGTATATGTGTGTGTGTTCGTATGTATGTATATATATATATCATAACGTGTGTGTATGTTAAAACTTTGTGAAAAGGATGAACACCACAACTTTTCCCCCCTACGATTTACACTGAGCCAACGGGAAAAGCTCTACATATTCGTTCAACCGGCTAAAAATTGCAAACCTAGTCTTCCTCAAATCACATCCTACCATCTTACAAAAAGGGGAGGGATAGATACATTGATGAATAATGTAGTCTTTAAAAAATAAGATAGAATGGTCATGCCCTGAAGACCTTAAGTTGGTTTTGTATGAGATTAATACTTCAATTAAAGGATTCCTCTTTTCTTTTTCTTTTTTGTGTAAAGAAAACATTTTCAATCATGGCATTCTATTTATTTCCCAATTCTTAATTGATCACCATTTTTATTTTTTAATTTCTTCAAACTTATTTGCTCTGTATATATGTATCTATGTATGTTTTATTACATGCGGGCATTGTCAAACATGAATAAATTATTATTTTTTGTCTTTATATATATTGTATGTTGTATGTAACAAATTGATATTTATATACAAAAATAGAAAAGATTCAATAATGAAATGCGCTCCAGAAATGACATTCCATTTTGTTTTCTTTCCAGATCTTACTATAACTAATGCCATTCACTTTCTCAAGCATCAAAATCTCATTTAAAGAGCATTTTGTAAATATCTTTTGCAGCTCTAAACTACCATAGTTTTCCCTATTTGCCGAAACAATTTTTTTATTACATTTTTGTTACATTTAATTCTTTTTATTATTTTTTCCACCATTTTATGCTACATTTCAAACCACTTTAAGTTATGAGTGGTCACTAACACTTTTAAAACGTTTATAAGTTTTGTTTATTTAAAAATTCTTGAAAATCAAAATCTGCTAATTGGAAATTTCTTGCTTTCTCTCTACTCGTAAAATTTGATTTGTATCGTATTTTTAATGACTTGATTGCTCATAATTCAGTTGAGTTTTGGAATAACTACTCCTACCTTTTATGGGGGATGAAATTTTCCACATTTTTTTGCCCCTAAGCCCCTAAATCTATTTCCTCTTCCTTCCCTATGAGGCAGGGACAGCTATTCCAAAACTCCGCCCATAATTTTGTATACTGTTCTTTTTTCCTCATCATTTACATTATATATATGTGTGTGTGTGTGGCGATATATATTTTCATTTATATATTTTACTTGTATATTTAGTCGTGAAATTAAAATACATTATTTCCGAAGGGAACAGACGGCGAGCGGGCAGAATTGTAAAGCAAGCCGGACAAAATGCTAAATGACATTTCGTCCGTCTTTACGTTCATATTCCGCTGAGGTCGGTCGGTCGGCTTTGCCTTTCATCCTTTTCGGAGTCGATGAATGAAATAAGTACCAGCTAAGCACTAGGAGGATCGCGTTGTGCCTATTGTAGAAAAGTTTATTTCCAAAGGGGGAAAATATACCAATTAGCATAAAGTATCCCTCTTTGTCTGACACTGTGTGTGTGTGTTTCTACGACTCTCGCCTTTGAGTAGTAGCAGTTCTCGATGGGTTTTTTTTTTTTTTTTTTTT
>NC_068996.1:39149374-39149940 GCF_001194135.2 Octopus bimaculoides | reverse complement strand
TTTTTTTTTTTTTTTTGTTCATTTTAACCTTTGAACCCCTCCAGTACTATTATTACTCTGGTGGATCCCCCATAGCCGTTCGATTTGTAAAAACTAGTTTTATAGGTATTTCTATTTTGTTATTCACACATTTACTAGGTTGAACTATGTACAACGTAAGAGAAAGAAACCTTACTGTTCCTTGCCATAAAATACATCAGAAGCAATTTTTTTTTTTTTTTTTTTGTATGGACCCTTAACATACTACTGTGGATCCTCCATTTACTATTCAGCTTGCATGGATCCCGATTGTGAAACACTGACATACATGCATACACGGGCCTTCAGCTGCCCAACTTGACCTCTACCCATTGGCACTTCCGATGATAAAAAGAAAAAACAATTATCATTAAAGCCTCTTTGTTATTTCAGTGAATTTCAACCGCAGTTGTTCATAGCTATTTTGCGTCGTTTACAATCGGTTTCAATGAATTACGAATATTACCATGGCTTGTAATTTATATACACACAGATAATTACAATTCATATGTTCAATAGATATATATATATATATATATATATATATA
>NC_068996.1:39143235-39149111 GCF_001194135.2 Octopus bimaculoides | reverse complement strand
AGATAGATGTTTTCGATCTAGTTTGGATTCTTTGTCATCAAATTTGAATTCTTTGCAATTGAATTTAATTGCAAAGAATTCAAATTTGATGGCAAAGAATCCAAATTAGATCGAAAACACACACACACACACACACACACACACATATATATATATATTGATATTGATATTTTTGTGTGCACAAGGCTGCAAACTGGCAGTATTGTTAGCACACCAGGCAAAATGCTTAACGACATTTCGTCTTCACTTTCTGAGTTCAAATTCCACCGAGGTTGACTTCGCCTTTCATCCTTTCAGGGTCTGTAAAATAAGTACCAGTTGAGTACTGGTGTCAATATAATCGTTTAGCCCCTTCCCCGAAATTGCTGACCTTGTACCAAAAATTTGAAATCAATATTTACATGTGTGTAAATCGAGCATGTATGTGTCTACCAGAACATAATAAATTTTTAAAAAAGCAAAGTGTTTATACTGGACGTGTATGCTGTTTTTACCATCATCATCATCATTTAACGTGTACTTCATGCTCATATGGGTCGTACAGAATTTGTAGAGCAAAGTTTCTATCTGTCACTAGCCCACACTTGTCTCTATGTTAGGTAATATTTCCCTATGACCAGTCTCAGAATATTGGGAACAAAGGACACCATTTTCATGAGGGTGACATTCGCTAACAACTATCATGTGATGTCAAGGCGACCATAACGCAAGAATGTGCACACAGGTGTATGTATGCATGTCTGTGTACTGTCTCTTTGCCTTTAATATGCAATAGACTTTTCTCAGTTTCTGTCTACCAAGTTGATTGCAAGGCCTAGGATTATAGTAAAAGACACTTGCCCAGGGTACCATGCTTTGAGACTGGAACCTAAATGATGTGGTTAGGAAGCAAACTTCTTACTATGTGTGCTAACACATCGCTCCAGTCCACTCAGCTAGTAAAAATGAGTAGTACATGTATTTCAAGGGGCCAGCCTTGTCACACTGTGTCAAGCTGAATCTCTCCAAGAACTACTTGTTTGTGGAGTGCTCAGCCACTTCACAAAGTAGGCTGTTCTGTTGATAAGATCAATTGAAACCCTTGTCATCGTGACCAACAATGTCAGTTTCAAATGGTCTTTTTGAATACTCTGCATGATGTAAAAACGAAAGCTTTCAAAGAGTGGATGAACTAAGGAGAACCAACAGCCATCCAGTTGCATGTTGCCTGTGTATATGAATGTACATAGAAGGATTTAGAAACTTCTGGTTTGGAACCCAAGTGTGCATTTAACTTTCCAGAGTGCCATGCTACAGGCAACAAACCTAGGAGATCTCATCATCATCTCCTTTAATGTCTATTTTCTATGCTGGCATGGGTTGGATGGTTTGACCTGAGCTGGCAAACCAGAGAGTCACTAGGTTCTGGTCTGATTTGGCTTGGTTTCTATGGCTGGATACCCTTCAAAATGTCAGCCACTTTACAGAGTGTGCTGGGTGCTTTTATGTGATACCAGCACAGGTACTGACTACTTATATGGTGGTACTGATACAATAGAAAAATTTGAGCTATATTGTTCATTGACTGTGGCAAACATTTCCTCAACTTTGTGGTTATAGGCATTCCCAAATAATGTTGCTGGTGCTAAAACAAGCTTTCACCATGAATACAAATAATCTAAGTAGGTAGACTAACAGCTTTAATGTTGGTTGTTAGACTTTCATGTGTTAAAGCCAACAGGAAAATTCCCTACACACACACACACATATATCTTATCTTTACTTGTTTCAGTCACACTGCAACTATGCTGAGACACCATCTTGAATAATTTTTAGCTGAACGAATCAACCCCAGTACTTTTTTTTTTTTTAGCGAGATACATATTCTGTCTCTTTTATTGATCAATAAGTTACAGGGACGTAAACACACTAACACTAGTTGTCCAGTGGTGGTGGGGGATAAAGAGACATACACACAACACACTTCTTTCAGTTTTCTGTCTACCAAATCCACTCATAAGGCTTTGGTCTGCCTGAGACTATACTAGAAGTCACTTGCCCAAGGTGACACGCAGTGGGACTGAACCCAGAACCATGTGGTTGGTAAGCAAACTTCTTACAACACAGCTACGCATGATATTATATATCTATATATATCATGCCAGTGTCACCTGACTGGCCCCCATACTGGTGGCACATAAAAAGCACCCACTACACTTGGAGTGGTTGGCATTAGGAAGGGCATCCAGCTGTAGAAACCTTTCCAGATCAGATTGGAACCTTGTGCAGCCTCCTGCCTTGCCAGTCCTCAGTCAAACCATTTAACCCATACCAGCTTGGATAGCAGACGTTAAACGATGATGATATCATCCCACCATGGAAGGCAAACATTAAACAATGATTTGTGTATATATATATGTCATTTAATGTACACAGTATGAAAATATGAGCTACTAATAGCTTCCTGCTTTGGAAACACAGGTCTAGGTAGGTTTTTTGTCACTACCTAAAACCTGCCAAGACCTGCGTCTCCAAAGCAAGAAGCTATAGTAGCTAGTAACTTTATATTGTGTACTTTAAATGATTTTTGTCTCACTGGATGGAATACTTTTTTTCTCTGTTGATGTTACCTTAATGAAATAGTAAGCTATGTATACATATGTATTTATATATATAGGTGCAAGCATGGCTGTGTGATAAGAAGCTTGTTTCCCAACCACATGGTTCCAGGTTCAATCCCATTTTGTGGCACCTTGGGCAAGTGCTTTCTAGTATAGCCTTGGGCCAATCAGTGGATTTGGTAGACAGAAGCTAAAATATATATATATATTTTGTTGATCTTACCTGAATGAAACAGTAAGCTATATATATATATAGGCACGGGTATGGCTGTGTGGTAAGAAGTTAGTGAGTGGATTTGGTTGACAAAAACTGAAAGAAGCCTGTCGTGTACGTATATATATATATATATACACACACTTTTATGTGTCTGTTTATCCACCAACCATCACTTGGCAACTGATGTTGGTGTATTTACATCCTCATAACTTAGCAGTTTGGCAAAAGAGACCAATAGAATAAGTACTAGGCTTAAATAAGTCCCAGGGTTGATTTGTTCAACTAGAACTCTTCAAGGCAATGCCCCAATATGGCCACGCTCAATTTCATAAATACTCAAAAAATATTTATATAGATATTATTAGTAAAATAAATAATAACAACAATAATATCAGTGGCCAGGAAGCAAAATCTAATAAGTGGCAAATCCAAAATTTTATAATTTATTTATAATTATGATAGGGCACACAAGATGCCGGCATTGAAAAGTTTCAGTCCTTGTGTGTGTATATATATATATATATATATATATATATATATATATATTGTTGACATCATAAGAATATAATTTTTTTTTTTTTTTGAATAGGGGATCTCAGAAAACACATAAAGCTATAAATAGTCATTTCCACTATAAGCAGAAGGCCTGAAATTTTTGCATATATCCACATGCTGCCTAAAATAATATATTATAAAATACCTGTGTTTGAAACAAAATTGAAGTAATGTTTATTAACACATAGCCCACAAACTCTGCCTCCATAAAACACAACGATTAAAATTCCTACATATTAATTAAATTGCTTATAGAACAATGAACTAGAGAGAAACATTTGGACCAGAAACCTTCACTCCTACCCACATCTTCCTGTGAACATCAGAGCACAAGATAAACAAATTTCTATATTTAACAACACTATGACGTGCTCCACTAATAATTTCCACCTTCCAAATACAGGCAGAAGATATCCCAAATAACAGCAGAAACAGAACCTTACTAATTAACTGAAACAAAACCCCCTGCTTACAATCTTTTGTAAATCCTTAAAAATAACATTACAAAAAACTGCCACACCCAATGACTAAGCTTTTAACCTTTAGCATTCAAACAGACTATATCCAGTCCGTATATTCTATCTGCTTTTTGTTCAAACTGACCAGGTCCAGCCTATTATACCTATCCTATAGTGTTATTCTACAGATAAACAATCATATTGAATTTATGAATTATCTCAGGGTTTTGAGATGCCAAGGCTTTGTGAATAAATAAATATTGTATTTAACAGTGACCTGAATGCTAAAGGGTTAAATGCTAGACTAAACTTTGAACTTTGACCTTTACATTATCAAAGTAAAAGATTAAATCCAAATAAAACCAAAAATAACTAAAACTAATCGTCTGCTGACCAAAATCTCCCTTTACCTACCTACATCCTTTTTGTGAACCACTAAAAAAAAAAAAAACAATCCCATGACCTGGAGCTGACACACTTAAATAACCACTCCTGTTGACAAAGTTCTTTATGCATTGATAAATTCTGAATAATAATAACATAACCCCAAATTTCTCTGGAAGACCTCACCATCACAACCTAATTACCATTTAACTGAACCCCACTAACACCACAATGGAATTCTGAGTCAAGCTAATGTTATATATATGTGTATATATATATATATCACTAGGTTAAGCTAGTTAAGGTAGCTTCTGTGGAGTGCTCTTCATTGGGCCTTGGGCCCAACAATGACACTTCATGCATTGAGTACATATTAAATTTTATTAACTTGAACAATAGTTTTCAAGCAATGAACAATTTTCATTAAAACAATGACACAATTTGTTGACTTGGAACTTTATTGCAAACCTGCATGATAAACAACATTTTTTTGTCTTCCCATTCAGGGTCAGTACAAATAATTTGTTTCTGTTCCCTACCTTTGAACAACTAATATATAGCTGGCCGTAGGCAACAATAAACTTCAACAATAATTCTTCCACTACCACTTAATTTAAAGACAATTTGATGTACTTTTCGTACAATTATTTGTAGTAGCTGGTACATATCTAAACTCTTGTTCATAGTTTGAAGGAAAATTACATCACTTTCACTAAACACTATTTTAAAGTGTGATTTTTATGCTTTGAAATTGCTCTAAACGTATTTGACCATAAAGATGTTTGAAATTTAGTATTTTTTAAGGTAATAATAAAATTAGTGAAATCTATTTTCATGTAGTCGGAGTGTGCTAAGTTGCCATAGGTCCGACAAATTTTATTAATATCCGAAAAAATATTAAGTTTCCAAAATTTTTATGGTAGAGAATTATGGGAGTTACGTATTTCAGTTCTGAATGTTATGAAGCACATGTTATGGTTAATTACTCGATACAGCTATTATATTTAGAGAAAGATTTTTTCAAAATGTTTATTTTGGAAATAGTTACAATATTTAGAGAAATATTTATTTCAAAATATTAGGATTAAGAAAAAACCAAGAATGAAGAATAGTAGAAGAGTCATTGAATAGTGAGAGAGGGGTAAAGCATGAGTAATAGTAGAAGTGTCATTGAATAGTGAGAGAGGGGGTCAAAGGAGTAAAGTTGAAAAAGTGTGACACACTGACATTCGTTTTCGTATTTGTTACTATAGATGTTTACATGTCCACTATAAACATTTTATCTTTAAATTTATCAAATCCTAGTTGATGAGGGCCATTCCTTTGAATCATTTCACATATATACACACCATCAAATTTAAGTGACAAATTGTTTGTAATTATCTCAAGTGTGTGTATATTTACTTGCTATGGTAATATTTGTAATTCTTGAATCCAATTATGAAGGCAGAACTGCCATGGATGACTGTAGTTAAAATTCTATGAAAGAACCAAAAGGGTCTGTTCTTTTTATCATCCCAAGTGCTATTGAGGCCAATTTCGGCAGCTGAAGGATCTATCATGTACGAAAAGCAAAAGAGTAAAAATTAAAAAATGGAATAGTTTCTCCTAATTGGGGTATATTTTTTCCCCATTAGAAATAATAGAAATAAACTGTATTTT
>NC_068996.1:39141778-39143173 GCF_001194135.2 Octopus bimaculoides | reverse complement strand
ATATAGGTGCAGTTGTGGCTGAGTGGTAAGAAGCTTGCTTCCCAACCACATGGCTCTGGGTTCAGTCCCACTGCATGGCACCTTAGGCAAGTGTCTTCTACTATAGCCTTAGGCCAACCAAAGTCTTGTGAGCTGATTTGGTGGATGGAAACTGAAAGAAGCCTGTCTTGTATATATATATATGTGTGTGTGTGTGTGTATTTGTCCCCAACACTGCTTGACAACCAGTGTTGGTGCATTTACATCCCCTTTGGCTTAGCAGTTTGGCAAAAAAAAAAAAAAAATTAAATACTGAGATTAATTCATTTGATTACAAGTTCTTCAAAGGGGTGCCCCAGCATGGCCACACTCTAATGACATGAAATAAACAAAAGATAAAAGATGTATATGGGCACAGGGATGGCTGTGTGGTAAGATGTTTGCTTTCCAAACATGTGGTTTTGGGTTCAGTCCCACTACATGGTACTTTGGGCAAGTGTCTTCTAGTATAGCCTGAAGCTGACCAAAGCTTTGTAAGTGGATTTGGAAGATAGAAACTGAAAGAAGCCTGTTGTATACATGCATATATCTGTGTGTGTACTTTGTGTTTGTCCTCCAACACTGGTTGCCAAGCAGCGTTGATTTGTTTATGTCCCTGTAACTTAGCAGTTTGACAAAAGGAGAACAATAGAATAAGTACTGGGGTCAGTTTGTTTGAGACTAAACCTATCAAGGTAATGCTCCAGCATGGCTGCAGTACTGAAGCAAGTGAAAGACAGATAAAAGAAATAATTGAAGTGTATGTGTGTGTGTGTATATATGCATCTGTTTATATAGAGATGACTTTGTTCATCGTACAACCTTCAAACTATTCCACCTTCCAAACTGCAGCTGGTTCTTTTGGTCCTTTACTTAAAGGATGCCACCAAATTTGAAGAATTCTCTTTCATACATGCAAAAATCCTTCAGCTGTCCAAATTGACCTCAATAGCAGTTGTGATGATTAAAAAAACAAAGCCTCTTTGTTCTTTCATGGAATTTCAACTACTTTTATACCTCATACATTACAACACTGATTCACTGAGCAGTACCCTTGTATAGAAAGCCTCCACTTTCACTACCCACTTAGTAGCCAACTCCACATGTGCACACACTCAGTAAATTTCCCAATTCCATTCTTTCCCATGTTTCCAGATTTCCCACCTTAATCCTTTAGCATTCAAATTATTTTGTCAAATGTATTGCTTATTTATTCTCATTGTTATCAACTAATCATGCTTTATCATGATCTTATACCATCAAGATTTCAATGATACGACTGGTTGTATGAACATAAAAAAAAGGTAGATTATGGCCGATTTAAATTCTAAAGGATTTAGGTATATATATACATATATATATATATATATATATATA
>NC_068996.1:39136659-39141348 GCF_001194135.2 Octopus bimaculoides | reverse complement strand
CGGGTGACACGTAAAAGCACCCACTACACTCTCTGAGTGGTTGGCGTTAGGAAGGGCATCCAGCTGTAGAAACTCTGCCAAATCAGACTGGAGCCTGGTGTAGCCATCTGGTTTCACCAGTCCTCAGTCAAATCGTCCAACCCATGCTAGCATGGAAAGCGGATGTTAAACGATGATGATGATGAAGGTATGATATATATATATACATGTAAGGTATAAGATATATATATATGTATGTATATCGTCCCACTCATGCTAGCATGGAAGACGTATGTTAAACGATGATGATGATATACATACCTTTCATTGCTTCAAAGCGACATGGTTACCAACTTTAACAATGTTCCTTCAAGATTAGTAACCCTAGAAATTTCCTGTTATACTTACCAAATTCTTAAATTTTTTCCTCTTTACAGGAATCTACTCTTATCCTTAGAATCATGCAATGCTATGTCTCGTCCCCAAGAAAGACAATCTCCTTCACCCCACCAACTATTACACTCACTTCCATTATTCTTATCCTTGTCACGCCATGTTCCTGTTATAACAGGAATATCCTAGACATCATCTCTGCTGGATTCCCAGTAAAGTGGTAGTGAACACATTTACGAAAGGAAGATGCAGTCATTTCTGTCTGTTGCCTGCAATCATTACTCTTGAGCTGTATATGCAACTGTTTATTTTTTTGCTTAGGCGCTCAGGTGGAAGGTAAAGTTAGATGTTAGTTCACGTAGGAGAGAATTAAAACAATGGAGAAAGCCATCAACAGCAGCATCCTCCAACACCTCGAATCTCTCTTTCTTTAATAACTACCAGTGCGGTATCTGGAGCTCAATCCACTGGTGACTTACTCTCCTCTGTTACCCATGTGTATATATATATATATATATATGCGTTTTACATTTTTTTACCCATCACCCCTAAGAAGTTAATGTAGGTCTATGCTGGTCAATTATATATATATAAGAGAAAATGGGAATTAGAAAAATCCTGGTAGATATCAATTAAACACTCTGTATAAAGGAATAAGGTTAAATTTTCATCAATCAGCTACCAGTAAATGTAAGTAGAATTCAAATCCCAGATAAATCCTTGTGCATGACAGGTAAAGCCAGCAATCCTTTTGTAGAATTTTAAGAAATTCAGTGTATTTAACAACAACAAATAATATGTACAAAGAAAATCTTTTCTTTATTGTAGATCACACCTTAAAATTTTTCAAGGTGTGATGTACAATAAAGATATGATTTTATTTGTTGTTATTTATCATCGTCCTCTTCATTATCATGTAATGTCTACCTTCCATGCTAGCATGGATAGGAATATATATATATATACACATATATTTATATATATATCATCATCATTGTTTAATATCCGCTTTCCATGTTGGACAATTTGACTGAAGACTGGCGAACCAGATAGCTGCACCAGGCTCCAATCTGATCTGGCAGGGTTTCCTAACGCCAAACACTCCGAGAGTGTAGTGTGTGCTTTTACATGCCACCAGCACAAGGGCCATATATATGCCACACAGCCACTCCTGCACCTATGTATATGTATATATATACATATACATAGGAACAGGAGTGACTGTGTAGTAAGAAGCTTGCTTCCCAACCACATGGTTCTGGCTTCAGTCCCATTGCATAGCACCTTGGGGAAGTGTCTTCTACTATAGCCTTGTGAGTGGATTTGGTAGACAGAAACTGAAAGAAGCCCAGTATGTATTTGTGTGTCTGTATTTGTCCCTCCCACCATCGTTTGATAACTGATGTTGGTGTGCTTATGTCCCCATAACTTAGAAGTTCGGCACAAAAGACTAATAGATTAAGTACTAGGATTACAAAGAATAAGTCTTGGGATCGATTTGTTCGACTAAATGCAGTGCTCCAGCATGGTTTCAGTCAAATGACTGAAACAAGTACAAGAATAAAAGAATATATGTGTATGTGTGTTTTAATGTTTCTGTATGTGTCTGAAAATATTATTACAATTCCTCTCACGAGTTTCATTTGGTTAATCAAAGACTGGACTTTGGTTTTGAAGCATTTTACCATTATCTTTCTTCTCTCAGATTGCTAATGTATGTAGATCGAAGTCCTTGTAATTTTTTTTCTATCACAACTCCATTTACAATTATGAACCTTCATGGTATAACATCAAATTGATTTCAGTTCTTGACTGCTATTATTTTTAATCAACTCTGAGACGAAATGCAAGATTGACTTCAATGGAATTTGAACCCAATGTAAAAGATTATAGCTAAATAACTATGCTTTAATAACCAATAGAAGAAATCAATCACTGTCAGATTAATATATATATTGTCCATTGACTGGTGAAAAATTCACAGAAAATATTAAAAAATTTAAGCATCTGTAAATTGTATGCTTTTGCTATGAGAAATGTCTCTATATTGTGACACTTACAGAATATAGTAAGACATGTAATACCAATAACTATATAATCCGGCAAAAACATCTCAGTTATGCAAACGTAAACAGAATTACTATTTAACCTTAAGATACATCCTACATGTTCAAAGAACCATCTTGGTTTAGTGGTACAGAACGTTCTTTTGGTATTCTTTTATTCTTTTACTTATTTCAGTTATTTGACTGTGACCATGCTGGAGCACCACCCTTTAGTCAAGGAAATCGACCGCTGGACTTATTTCCTGTAAGCCTGATGCTTATTCTATCAGCCTCTTCTGCCAAACAGCTAAGTTACGGGGACACAAACACACCAATATCAATTGTCAAGCAATGGTGGTGTGGGAGGGACAGACAAACACACATACACATATACATATATATATGATGGGCTTCTTTCAGTTTCCATCTACCAAATTCACTCAAGGCTATAGTAGAAGACGCTGTTTAAAGTATAGAGTTGAATTTTGTGTAGCCACCTGTTGGCAACTTTTCTCCCCAACCCATTTTGTAGGGGGTATTACCCATTTTTCTGGGCTCTTTTCACAGTTATATCCAGTTCAAAATTTGTATTAGTTCTTGTATGAAAAAAAAAAAGGAAGGGAGGTGCGTATGTTTGTAGTTTGTAGAGAAAACGTTAAACATGCCTGTAAAAATCATAGTCTTTCCCCCCAAATAAGACATGAACTATGAAAGAAGGCGAACAAGTACTGGGGGTGGGAGAAAGAAGAGAGAAGTATCACTCGATCGTTCTAGAACTCCCAGAATAAAAATGTAAACACCTGAAAGACTTTCCCTCTATTCATTACCAAATGCCTTTCCCTCTTCTTCATTGTTAAAAGTAAAGAAGCTAGAAAAGGTCGATAGTATTTCAGTTTGTCATTGTAAATGATTGATGCTTTCCTTTCTCTGTCTCTATCACTTCACCCCTTTTCTCTACAATTAAGAGAGTGAAGGTGCATGGCTCAGTGGTTAGGGGTATTCAACCCATGATTATAAAATCATGAGTACGATTCTCTGTAGCAATGTACTCTACTTCACCTTGCTGCAGACCACTCAGCTGGCAAAAATGAGTTGTAGATGTAATTCGAAGAGGCCAGCCTTGCCACATTGTGTGAGGCTGAATCTCCCAGAGAACTACGTTAATGATATGCATGTCTGTGGCATACTCAGCCACTTGCGAGTTAATTTTATCTTCATATGGTAATGAAAAGTGAAAGTGAAATCCAATATTTGCTGTAGTTATTCGTCTTTGATTTAACAATGTTTCTATGTATCAACTTTCTCTAACTTCTTCCATGTCCTTCCTCTCTTCCACTTTTAATTTAACAATGTATCTATGTATCAACTTTTCTTGTGATGTGATAAACATTTAAAAACACAAAACAAACGCAGTCACCATCACTGTCTCTCTCACTCTCTCTTTTTTTGTCACTTCCTCTCTCTCACTTCCTCTCTCCCACTTTGCCACTCACTTCTTCTTTTGAGGTAAGTGTGACACACACCACAGGTACGGACGTACAAAAACAACAAGTTGACGTATTAATATTATTGAAAGCGGCGAGCTTGTAGGAATGTTCGCATGCCGTGCAAAATGTTTATTGGTATTTCGTCTGTCTTTATATTCTGAGTTCAAATTCCGCTGAAGTCGACTTTGCCTTGCATTCTTTTGGGGTCAATGATTAAGTACCAGTTGTGTACTGGGGTCGATGTAATCAACTGGTGTCCTCCCTCAAAATTTTGGGCCTTGTGCCTAGAGTAGGAAAGAATATTATTGAAATATATATATATATATATATACACACTCTTTACTCTTTACTCTCTCTTTTACTTATTTTTTATTTTTTGTAAGCCTACCACTTATTCTATCATTCTCTTTTGCCAAATTGCGAAGTTACGGGGACATAAACACACCAGCATCGGTTGTCAAGCAATGTTGGGGAGACAAACACAGACACACTAACATATACACACACATACATATATGTATATACATATATATGACGGGCTTCTTTCAGTTTCCGTCTGCCAAATCCACTCACAAAGCTTTGGTCGGCCCGAAGCTATAGTAGAAGACACTTGCCCAAGGTGTCATGCAGTGGGACTGAACCCAGAACCATGTGGTTGGTAAGCAAGCTACTTACCACACAGCCACTCCTTATATATAATACTAGCAGTATAGCCCGGCGCTGCTCGGGATTAAGCTAGGATTATTAAGTGATCAAGTGCTTTATTTCAAACCAAAATAAGTAAC
>NC_068996.1:39117667-39135167 GCF_001194135.2 Octopus bimaculoides | reverse complement strand
ACGAATGAAATCAGTGAGAGTATTAATTATTTTTACATACGTAAAAGAATAATAATAATAAAAAAGGAGAAAAGAAAGTGAAAAACATTTTAGAGGCATTTCATTCTTGGTTATGTGTTTATTTTAATGGTGAAAGAGGAATTGCCACTAAAACAAACTAAAGCTCATATCGTTTGGCATCTGACATTTAGGAAATACCATGATTCTCTAACATCTAAATATATTTTAATTTATTATGTTAATTAGCTTAACATGAATGTCGTTGTTTAATTTAGCATTACTCCTATTGAAGCAAAAATATAATCAAAAGAAGTTATAAGTTTGAGCAATGCGAATTTTTTCTTTCAGATTAGTTTATCAAGTGTGTCCTAGGCGTCATTTCAGGAAAATTTAGCTACTATTTCTAGCAGGTCGATCCGCGCTCTAGGGATATTCGTTGGTCGGTTCAAATGAACGGCTAAAATAAACATTGACACTTTTAAATGTTCGTGTTTTTCATTCTGATTTTTGTATTATTAATTTTAGGGCATCCCTACATAAGCGTGCTTCCCTCTATCCGACTTTGTTTCCTCATAACTTTCAGAAAAAAGGGATACTTAATTATGAATTTTTCTACAAACGCCTTTCAGATTATGATGATATTGGAATTTGAAGTGAGCAAAAAAATTACTAGAAACACACGTAAATATTGATACATGTCACATCTTTTTTAGGTTTAATTTTTGTAAATGTGAATGTATGAGTTCGCGCCCACTAGTTCTTCCTTTTTTTTTCATTTTTGTTCACATTAAACTCCAGTGTAATCTACGTTATCTGAAAGGTAATTGTAGAAAATTTCATTAAAAGAAATGTCCATTTTTCTGAAAGTTATGAAAAAACAAAATCGGGCGGAGGTAAGGAATAGGTACATCACCCGTTTTCGGCGTAACAAAAACCCTAACCCTGATCCTACCCCAAAACACCGGGTGTATGCATTCTTTACTTTCGCCCCATATACCTAAATGAAAGGATTTCTCAAGACATCCACATTAAGATGGGTATAAAGATTGCTCTTTGGTACCAGTACAGCTTTAATAATAATAATCGATTTAGGTGTATTTAGTAAATTATCAAATGTTCTCTCTCTCTCTCTCTAATAGGTTGATTTGAGAAATATTTGCCTGCTACTTCCAGTAGATCCAGTGACCATGTCGGAGAATCCTCAATGACTCTCGTCATATTTTTATACATTTATATATTTAACATATTAATTTATTCCCCTTTCCGACATTTTTTTAAACAAATCTAATTATGATAGATACGAAGCAAATCTAAACACATATTCAAGAGTTTATTGAAATTACTAAAAATACTTAGTAATGATGATTAATAATTTGAAATAAAAGAAAAAACTTAAGACGATTGATTAAAAAAAAAAACAGCCAGGAAAAAACTTAATTATGATCGTTAATTAGGTCGCTGGTTCTTGTACAGAGTTATTTACAAATAACTCATTTCCTACCGAGATGAAAAGAATTACTTCATCGGTATATTTAAAATTGCACTAAGTGTAATTTCTTTTGCCAAAAGGAAAAATAGGAGCTGCCTCTCGCCATTTGTATTTTTTTTTTCTCTTCAGACATACTGCTAGTGTATCTTGTGATTTCATTAGTCACTGTATTTTGCCATTTTTTTAAAAGTCTGTTGTAGGATTGGAAAGAAATTTAGCTGTTATTTCTTGCAGGTCAAGTGACCGAATTATAGAGGTTTCCTCATTGGTATACACAAACACACTCAAGTGTGTTTGTGTATATATATATATATATATATATATATATATATGTGTGTGTGTACCTACACACACAAACACACACACACACATATATATATATAGAGACAGAGAGAGAGAGAGAAAGAAAGAGATAGATAGATAGATACAAACATACATATCTATCTACCTTCCTACCACCGTACGTTTACAAGAGGGAAGATTCTCAGGGACACCCACAGCATGAAATACACACACACACATACATATGAGAGAGAGAGAGAGAGAATGAATGCTTCATTGTTACCTATTTCTCATGTTTATGCATAAAAAGAAAAATACTAGTATACACACACACATACATAGGCTTTAAAAACAATTAGTTTTTCTAAACGTGTTCTGTGTCATGCTCGTACTTCGTGAATAATTTCATTAAAAATAAACTGTCAGCGTGGGAATTGTCCACCACACTAACTTCGTAGAATGAAATTCATCCATTAAAACAAACACATCCACAGCCGCACCTTGTTCTTTATCCATGAGTATGTTCTAGTTAGTCTTTGTTAGATATTATATATTTCCTTTCACTAATTTTCTGTATAATCAAGATCGCCAAATTAATTAGTGTTTAATATCTCTCGTTCCCGATAAAAAATATAAATTTTTCTTGAATTCATTTTTTTGAGCAAATGAGAAGTGAATACTTCCCTTCTTGTTTAACCCTAGGTCAACCTGGATTGAGTCGACACGTGATAAATGTTTTCTATCCGTCGATCTATTCAGCACTATATTTATCTTTTACCTTTTAAGTCTTTCATTATTTATTCGATTGCAACTATGCTGGAGCATCACCCTGAAGGATATCGACTACACCCTTCAGTTTGTTACTCATTCTATTGATTACTTTTACCGAACCTTTATGCTAGTGAGACGTAAATTAACCAACACCGATTGTCAAGCAGTGTAGGCTACACACACTCACATGTATACACATACATATATATGTATGTGTGTATGTATACATATGTTTGTGTATTCACGATGGGCTTCACACAGTTTCCGGCAACTAAATTCACTCACAAGGCACTGATCGACCGCAGCTCAAGCAGAAGACACTTTCACCAAGTGCCGCGCGGGGGGACTAATCTATATACAACGTCTGCAAAGCAATCTTCGTAACCGCTAAAATATTACTCTTTCTTTTTTAATTAAGACTAAATTATGATTTGAGGGAGATACGATCACTTTATCTAGCAAGTTAAGCGACCCCGTAGTGAGTTTTTCGTTGGCTTGTCTCCCAACTGATAATGAATCAGCCTAAACGTTATCTGATACAAATTGTTAAGACGAACTGAACACTGCATGTCCATTCGAAGTGCTACCGCGGTTTATAGCAATGGTTTGCTCTACACTCTCTTTGTGGTGCATATTTTTAGTTAGATGGACAAGGGATACCAAATAGAAAATTTCTTAGCCACATACGTGACGGTATTTGTACACAAAATCCCTTATATTGTGCAAATTTTGTTTTCCTATGATAAAAGTATGTGCATAATTTGTGCTTCCTTTTCTTTTTGCTAGTACAAGGAAACTAACGTTAGATATGCTCTCAACACATACAAGCAACAATGTTTTGTGTGCACTTGACAACCAGTACATTGTTTATCTACAAGTATGTTTACTTAGCCATAACGATTAATTAAATAATTAATTGATTTTTTATTGATTTATTGATAACTTCCTTTATTTCTTCCCCGTTTTTTTATCAATAATTATTGGTGCCTACTTTCTAATTGTACCAAAACCGGCTTATTGATTTTCTGTGGATTTAATTATAATTAATGATTTTCGAATATTTTTTTTTACACTAGGTGTATGCGTGGTTGTGTAGCAAGAAGTTTGCTTCTCAACCACAGAGTTGCCGGTTCAGTTCGCTTCATGGTACCCCAACCAAGTGTCTTCTACTATAGCTCTGGGCCGACCAAAGCCTTGTAAATGGCTTTAGTCAACTAAACTGGACCCCCCCCCCACCTGTTGTATATATCAATATGTGTCTTCGTATTTGTGTTTGTCCTCCAACCCCCGCTGGTTACGGTTCACTAAAAACTAAATCGATAAGTACGAAGTTTAAAAAAAAAGAACAAGTACATGGGTCAATTCGTTTAACTAAAAGCGCTTCAGAATGATGTTCCAGCATGGCCGCAGTGCAAGAATTGAAACAAATAAAATGTAATCTAATAAAGGATCTTCGTTCGTGTTCCTATTCGTGTCGTTGTGACCACCTTTTCACTCTTAATCTGTCCCAATAATTTCTCGTCTATCTTTGTTGTTATCCCTCTTTTCTCCTCCTACACTCTAATTAGCAAACCATTAGGGATACTCTGTGAAGGCGCATGGCTCAGTGGTTAGAACGTTGGGCTCGCAATCCTGGACCTGGCTGTGTGTTGTGTTCTTGAGCAAGACACTTTATTTCACGTTGCTCCAATTCACTCAGCTGTAGAAATGAGTTGTGACGTCACAGGTGCCAAACTGTATCCGCCCCCTTGCCTTTCCATTGGATAACATCAGTGGCATGAAGAGGAGAGGCTGGTATACATGGGCAACTACTGGTCTTCCTTAAACAACCTTGCCTGGACTTGTGTTTCAGAGGGGAACTTTCTAGGTTCAATCTCATGGCCATTCATGACTGAAGTGGGTCTTTATTTCTTTTAAGGGTCTTCTATGCTAGGAGTGAGGAACCTTTATATTGCCATGGGTGTATTGATTATGTATATGAATATGTTAGGGTACATTTTTACTGAGAAAAATAACAAATCTTTAATTTTACAAATTGATAGGTATTCAACTTATATTACTGATAGGGTTTGAACTTTTAATAGCCCCAAGGCAGCACTAGATTAACCATTCTGCAAAATAAGCATGTACTTAGGGTATCAAGGGAAGCGTGGGGGTCACCACAGAAATGGTAAATGGTTTACGGCACAAAAGAAATCACTTTAAACTTGCTAAAGTAATATTTGAAGTGGTTTATATGATTGGAAATATATTTTCACAGCGTTCATGGTGTCATAGTGAGGATCTGATGAAAGACTTTGTAATGAAAAAAAAGCAGGTATGAGAAAACTTTTGAAATATGGACGTTTACAAAAATAAACTATTGTTCTCCTTACTGTTTTGTTTCATCATCGTTTAACGTCTGCTTTCCATGCTAGCATGGGTTGGATGATTTGACTGAGACTGGCAAGCCAGCAGGCTGCACCAGGCTCCAATCCGATCTGGCAGAGTTACTACAGCTGGATGCCCTTCCTAACGCCAACCACTCCGAGAGCGTAGTGGGTGTTTTTACGTGCCACTGGCATGAGGGCCAGTCACATGGTACTGGCTACGGCCACGCTCAAAAAGGTGTTTTTTACATGCCATTTGCACGGGAGCCAGTCTAGCGGCACTGACAACGACCTTGCTCGAATGATTTTCTAACATGCCACCAGCACAAGTGCTAGAAGACGACGCTGGTAACGATTCCGTTCAAATGGTGCTATTTATGGGCCACTAGCACAGAAGCCAGACAGCTGCTCTGGCAATGAACACACTCGGATAGTGCTGTTAGTGCTCCACAAGTTTGAAAAATAAAAACTTATTTTATGGTTTATTATTACTTATATTTTGAATTACATATGTATGGGAGCACCAAAATCTTTTAAATGATTAGGGCTTTTTTAGATCTTAATTCAGCCCTGCCACATGGCATAAGTTTTTAGAGACTTCATCAATGGGGTGTCTCAAGTTTAACCCTTTAGTGCTCAAACTGGCCTTATCAGGCCCAAATATTCTGTTTTATGTTTAAATTGACCAGATGAGGCCTCTTACATCTACCATACAATATAATTCTAAAAATATACGACCACATCATTGAAATCACAAAGCTACAAAGTAATATATAACAGATTCAAAACAGCATGAATAAATAAGCATTACATTTAACAAGATAACCTGAATGCTAAAGGGTTAAATGAGAGTCGGGGCATTCTTCACTCCTAAGTTTTATTTAGAAATAGCAGCCAAATCTCTCCTCAATTTAAATTTTACTGTCCTAAACAAAGGAAGATACATTGGTCAGCATAGTCCCTGATATCCAAAATGACAGGCTGGTCCCGATGAAAAATCTGGAGCAGGAATATTTGACAAGAGTCCCAAACACCAACTCATTGCCTAAGAATTAAACTTGAATCACTGCACTCATATGTAAAACATAACAAGTAAAGACACAAGCAGAATTCTGTCAATGATGATGTCAGCCAATGACTAATTCCTTCATAGTCTGATAAACACATTAAGAATTTGTTTTTTTTTATCGGAGGCTAGTTGACCAGCAAAAAATACAATGAACCCAGTCAGGGCCGGATTAAAACCCATAGAAGCCCGAAGCACTTGAAAGATTTTGGTGCCCTCAAGTATATGTAAATGGTTCAAAATGTAAACAAAAATAATTCAAAATGTAAATGATAATAAACAATAAAATAAACTTTTATTTTTCAAAATGAAACAAAATTCACAGTAAAATGGAAAATGTTTATTTTTGTAAGCTTCTATTTCAATTATATTTGAAAAGTTTTCTTCATTTATTTTTTATTGCAAAGTCTTCGATGATATCATTAAAATTAATTTTACATAAAACTTCTGTTTCTATACTTAGTAAAGATAAGGCATTACGAATATTATTTTTGCAAGTTTAAAGTGATTTCTTTTGTGCCGTCAACCATTTACCATTTCTGTGGTGCCCCCATCCCTTGATGCTCTAAGCACTTGCTTATTTTGCTAAATGGGTTAATCCAAAGCTGAACCCAGTGGATGTTTAACTTATTAAATCCTAGTTGTTTTTAGACAAACAACATATGGAATTGACATTAACAATTTCAATGTTGGTACCTTTTACTTTGACAGACAGCAGCTAAATACAGTTTGTTTTTCTACTAGCTGGCAAAGATCATAAGAGAGCTCAGACCATCCTTGCAGGCATTTTTTGCACTCAACATCAACTACAGATCATGATGCTGACAACGACAGCAGTAGCTGCTACAGTCTACACCACTGATGGCTACTGTCCTTGTTCAGACACAGCATCTCATACATATTACTGAAGTGATTCATTCGACTTAGATATCTTCTTTCCTGTCATTCATCACAACAGGAACTTCTAGAAAATATTTTTATTGTTCAACAACTTTGACATTAGATTTACATGATCAGGGATGCCTTAGATGGCAGCAGGGTAGGTGACCATGTTACATCAGTTAGAGAATTTAAATAAGTATTAGTCTAAAATGTCTTTTACTTTCTTTTATTTTTACTCATAGGAGAAGCATCAGTTCATAAGCTTGAATACAGGCAACTCATTCAGCATAGTTGTAACACTGGAAAACTGATTGGGAGACTCACCACCACTACCACAATTACAACCACCATCATCTCGTCATAGTCGTCATCATCATCATCATCATCATCATCATCGTTTAATCCTTTAGCATTTAAACTGGCCATATCCAACCATATTATTCTATTTCTGTTTACAAGGGGGAGACGAGCAAAGACTCAGAAACATGTCTCTAGATGCAGGCTTAGCTGGGTGGAGGTGTTTGTCTCCCCTTGTAAACATAAGGACACAGGAAATGTGTCAAGGCCGACAGGAAGCGATGCAGCTTCCTAGGTCTAACCAACAGTAGTATAATTCCCTCCAGGGGACTGTCACATTAAGTTGACAGCATACAACTGTTTCCTTGTATCACTACTGCATAAATCTCTCTGAAATGTATTATTTCTAAAAAGAGGAGGTTTTTATTTGTGTTGTTGCTGTTCCTGTGTAGATATTCTATTGGGGCAAACCTGTTTTTGTCTGATATTGTATAGTTATCGTGTTGATGAAGGAGACACGATCTTTGCTGTTATTAACCCTTTAGCATTCAGATTACTCTGTCAAATTTAATACTTATTTATTCACACTGTTTTGAATCAATCATGACTTATCTTGTAACTTTGGGATTTTGATGATGTGATTGTTTATTTTTTGAATGACATTGTAGGGTAGGTCTGAGAGGCCAAATCTAGCTGTTTTGAACACAAAATAAGTAGAATATTTGGGCCAGATGTAGCTGGTTTAAATGAAATATTGACTGTATGGTAAGAAACTTGCTTCCCAACCACATGGTTCTGGGTTCAGTCTCACCGTCCCACTGCATGGCACCTTGGGCAAGTGTCTTCTCCTATAGTCTTGATCCAACCAAAGCCTTGTAGGTAGATTTGTAGACAGAAACTGAAAGAAGCCCATTGTATATACATATATATATATATATAGATACGCATGCGCACACATACACACATTACATATATATGAGTGTGTGTGTGTGTATCTATGTGTGTATGTCTTTGTGTCTGTATTTGTTCCCTACCACCGCTTGACAACTGGTGTTGGTGTGTTTACGTCCCTGTAACCTAGCAGTTTGGCAAAAAGGACTGACAGAACAAGTACTAGGCTTTAACAAATTTCCTGGGGTTGATTTGTTTGACTGAAACCCTTGAAGGTGGAGCCCAGCATGGCTGCAGTGAAATGACTGAAACAAGTAAAAGATAAAAGAAAAGATACATTTTGTCTTCACTGATATTGAAAGGAATGAACCATGAGAGATTGCTCAAAGACTACTAAGCTAGGGGAAAGATAAACAACAACCCAAGAAGAACCAGATTAGTTCAGTATGCTTAAAAATAGTTTGTAATGAGACCTAAAATCAAAACATCAGATGTTCAGTTATCAGTTAAAACTACATTGAGGTCAAGCAATGTGCCCTGATTACAGACCAGTCAGCTTGTAGAAATACCACACATATAGAACTTAATTGAAATGTTCTATGACCTTTTCCTATGCTTTTCATAGTATTAGAGCAAGATTCCACCAAGAACAATCACAGAGGTTGAGATAACTGCCAGAGAACATACATCCTCACCTTTCCCCACATTCTAGCAAAGAGCATGGCCCAGTATAGCAGAAACAACGTTAAGTTTTCCTTGGCTGAATCCAGCTAGAAATGAATGGAATTTTTCATCATAATTTCAGACTAATGTTTCCCAGTCTCTTTGTTACTCATTGTTATGGATATTAGTCACAGATAAGGTAAAACATTAAAATCCTTCCCTTGTCATACATACACATAGGGCTGGTTTCCTGGTTCCTGTAGTGTATATATTCCCTGTTGAACAGGATGTTGGTCTATCTCAGAATTATTCGTATTGTCAGATGAATGAACTAGTGTAGAGAGAAATGAAATGTTTTGCTCAAGAACACAATGTGTCACCCGGTCCTGGATTCGAAACCACAATCTTACAATCATGAGTCTAACACTCAAACCACTAAGTCATGCACCTCCACAACATTAGTTATGCTAAAACTTGATTCTAATCTCCTACATCTCTACCAGCAGTCATTAGAAATTTATATGAAATTATTTTTTAAAAACTTATAGGAAATATATTCTGTTATGTTTGTATCTGTTCTTCATGAGAATTCATGCAGATGAAGCAGTAACTAAAAACAACATAAGAGGCATGTAAAAAGCATCCAGCCCACACTGTGAAGTAATTGGCATTTGGAAGGGCATCCAGTTATAAAAAACTGACTTTGTCTGTGCTGATACCACGTAAAATGCACTCAGTCCATTCTACAGCGTGGTTGATGTTAGAAAGTGTACCCTGCCATAAAAATCATGCCGAAACAGACAGTAAGTAGCCTGGTGCAATCATCTACTTGGCCAGCTCCTGTCAAACCATCCAATCCATGCCAGCATGGAAGGTGAATGTTAAACGATAATGATGATGATGATAATAGTTAATTTATGACATTGATGACAACATACCATATGAACACTACAGGTTATTAAGGAATTGAAGAAAAGATTATTAATGAGCCCATAAGGGATGGTTGTTAAGATGTAGAAAGCATAAGGTTATATAAGCATAATAGTTATTGATATAGTTGATCTGACATTACAAGGTGTTACCCTCCACCTCCAACCCCAATCAATCAGAACTGGATTAGTTATTAAGCAAAATAAGTACGTGTTTAGAGCATCAAGGGAAAGGGGAAGGCCACCACAGAAATGGTAAATGGTTTATGCCACAAAAGAAATTACATTAAACTTATTAAAATAATATTTAGGGTGCTTTATCTCTACTTAAGATTAATTTTAAGAATCTAATCAAAGACTTTGTAATTAAAAAGTAGACGAGTTTTCAAATATAAATAAAGTCGAAGTATACAAAAATAAACATTATTTTCCATCTTAATGTTAGTTTCGTTTTATTTTGAAAAAATTATTTTATGGCTTTTAATTGTTCATATTTTGAATTACAAAATCTTTTAAATGCCTCAGGCCCCTATGGGTCATAATATAGTCTTGCTCACAATTCTGTAATAACGTTACTGTCAAGTACAATAAAAGTAAAGATGTAGTGGATGGAGGCAATTACAGGAGTCTCAAACTGATGGACCAAGTATTGATAGTATCTGAGAAAGTTAGTTCAGGATGTGACAATCTTGGATAATATGTTCTTTTAGATTTGTTGTGGAAACACAGATATTATATTTCTTATGAAACAACTGTGAGAGACGTTCTTAGTTTTATACAAACGTTATTTGCTGATGTTTATTAAGTCCCTTGCTTTATAGCCTGATGTAGATGAATGTCTTGTGACAGCCATTGAAGCCTAGCACAAAGGATTTATTTTTTTGTGTTACCAGTTCTATGTGAGCTGGTAGTCAATTTTTGGCCTTTTGTTAATAAATTTTTGTTAAAATGCACTGCTTTTGTTTCAATTTATTTTGGTAATAATGAAGAATTTACTAAAACAACTTTATTTATGAAGGGTTTTAATATAGTTCACTTTAAAATAGAAATTTCATATCATACATCCATGGGCAGTCTTGGGCGGTTTTCTATCAAAAGGCTTAGAATGTCTTCAAAACTTTCAATTCACTTTCATTGATTTAGAATAAGGAATAAATTTCATTTCTTTCACAAATTAATTTTTTTCTTTTTACTCCAATTTATAATTCTTAAGTGTACATTTTTGTAACACAAGAATTTTTTATCAATGTCTTGTCTTAATGAGCTGCTACTCCACCATTCTGTTCTGTAACTTTGCACTTTACTCAAATAAAGTGCAATGTTTTATGTGATTCATAAACATCACATAGTCTTCTTTTTTTTTTTTTATCTCTTCTGTATATCTCAGACTATATGCAGTCAATTCTGATTAATTGCCTTGCCTTGATCATTAAAATTGTATGAAATTTTTTTTTTTACTCACTCATTATTTCCTCAATATTATATGTTTTTCCATTCTGGCAACTAATCAACAAAGGAATCTCTATGAGGTTGCTTGATCTTCTAGAAATAGCAGCCAGATAAATCTTCCTTAAATAACTACTGACTGTTTTTTTAAATTTTTTAAAATTAGATAATGTGAACTAGATATAATATATCTGAACAAAAATTTAAAAAATGAAAATCAAAAGTAAAATAAAAGCAAAATAGATGAGATGGCCCAAGGTGGAATGGGTAATTGTTCAGTTTATTTTATGAAAAAGTAAATAAAAATTAAGGGGGAGATAAGTAGTAAAAGAAGCAAAGGGACATTAGGTGGTATAGAGAGAGTCTCAAGAAAGTGTTTTTTGGTCAAAGTACCTGACCGCATAGAAGAAACTCTAACTGAGGTGATACAAAGTTGAATTTTGCCTGGGTCTCATGTAATGAGCGATGGATGATGAGCATATAACATTGGTATCCTCAATGGTGGCGCCAACATGCATGAGTTGATTATACACCAACAACATTTTATTGATCCTCATAATCAATACACACACAAAATGTAGAAAATACGAAGATGAGGGTGAAACAGAAGTTGAGACAACAATTTGGGACATCGGATGAATTGTTTGTTTCATTTCTGCATGAGTTTCTCTGGCGTAATTCCACTGAGAAAAAGAAGACATTTGTTCACTTTCTGACAGCAGTCGCCAGTCTTTATGCTGTATAAAAAGTAAGCTGCTTCTTTTACTACTTATCTCCCCTTAATTTTATTTACTTTTTTTGTTAAACAATACCTGTGGAATGCCTCTTCATCATAGGTCTGCTTGATCAGAGCTGGCTTAACCCTTTAGCATTCAAACCAGTCATATCCAGCTCAGATATTCTACTTGTTTTAAACCAACCAGACTCTACCTTTCACACCTAGCCTGCAATATCATTCTAAAAATAAACAATCACATCATCAAAATCTCAAAGCTATGAGATAATGCTTCATTAATTTAATTTAAAACAATGAGAACTAATTACATTTGACAGTGATCTGAAAGATAAGGGATTATACATATAAATATATCCCTTCAGCATTTAACCCTTTAGTGTTTAAACCGGCTATATCCGGCCCGAATATTCTATTCATTTTATGCTCAAACTGGCCAGAGCCAGTATCTCACACCTACCCTGCAATGTCATTCTAAAAATAAACAATTACATCTTTCAAATCTCGAAGCTACAAGATAATACCAGATAAATTTTTTTAAATGTAAATGAATAAGGATTACTTTTGACATATTAATTTGAATGCTAAAGGGTTAAACCAGTCATATCCAGTTCAAATATTCTACTTCTATTATGTTCAAACCAACCAGAACCAGCCTCTCACACCTACCTTACAATCTATATCATACTAAAACTCAAAGATTGTCTGTTTGCCTGCTATTTGATAAAGATTACAAATAAAATAGTAATTTCCCCCTTTAAGAAAACAAAAATCAAGTTGAAAATGTTGACACTTCAAAGAGTTGTGTCAGCTACCACCATACGTCCTTTTTTCTTACTTTCTATTTTCCTCTCTTAATCATTTTATACAACTTTTGGAGTGCTGCAGACTTGAAAGATAGAAATTCTTCCTATATTATTATGAGTTATTTTTGAATCACAGGTACTTAATTTTATTTTATTTTGTTTCTTAAATGATAAACTTACTATTTTATTTTTAAAATAAAATATTAATCTTTATCATCTTAATCAAAAGGTAGAAAAACAGACAGAGAGACTATTTCTATAGATGAAGATCAGTTGCAATGGGAAGAGTTGAATCTCATAAGAATGGGAAAACAAACAACAACAAACGGGTTGTACCTTATAATGAAGCACTTTTAAGAACATTCAAATACTACTGCAACGTTGAAATCGTTGCCTCAGGGAGGTCATTTAAGTATGTCATCAAGTACACACTGAAAGGCTGCTGTTCAAATAAGTAAAAGAATGAAAGAAACCTGACGTTTTCCAACATGCAGCAAACTTAGAACCACTTTATCTGGTGTGTCCCATTTTAAGTCAGTAAGGTGTGATTTGTGAGAGATTTGGTCACTATTTCTAGCAGTGTGAATTACCACATAAATGCATCCATGGCTCTGTTACATATGGAATATTCAATAAAACAAGTTTAAGATGGTTTTGTTTTGTTTTGTTTTTGCTTAAGTTATATCTTGTGTACAGTATATTTCGTATATGTGCATGTGTGGGTGTGTGATAAGAAGTTTGCTTTCCAGCCACATGGTTCTTGGTTCAGTCCCACTGTGTGGTACATTGTTCAAGTATCTTCTACTATAGTCCTCAACCAACCTAAGTCTTGGGAATGGATTTGGTAGATGGAAACTGAAAGAAGCCTGTTGTGTGTGTGTGTGTCATCATCATCATCATCATCGTTTAACGTCCGCTTTCCATGCTAGCATGGGTTGGACGATTTGACTGAGGACTGGTGAAACCGGATGGCAACACCAGGCTCCAATCTAAATTTGGCAGAGTTTCTACAGCTGGATGCCCTTCCTAACGCCAACCACTCAGAGAGTGTAGTGGGTGCTTTTATGTGTCACCTGCACGAAGGCCAGTCAGGCGATACTGGCAACGGCCACGCTCGAAATGGTGTCTTTTATGTGCCACCCGCACAAGTCAGTCCAGGGGCACTGGCAACGATCTCGCTCGAAAATCCTAAAAATATGGAACGCTTCACGAATTTGCGTGTCATCCTTGTGTGCTTGTTTTTTGTTTGTTTGTCTCCCTACCACTATTTGACAACCAGTGTTGGTTTGTTTACATCCTCCTGACTTAGTAGTTTAGCGAAAAAGAGACCAATAGAATAAGTACCAGACATAAGATGCAGCACGGCCACAATGTAATGACTGAAATAAAAGAACTAACCAATCAGTTTTATTGGCTTTGATGCTAAATGGGCCAGCATTTTGAAAATTTATGCAATTAACCAAATTACTCAACAATTGTATATGCAAAGAATCAGAATAAGATGTGTAACGTAAGGTATCCTCTTGGCTTAAATCTATAAATTCGTAAGGCAAATCATTGATTCAAATACAGTAACAGACACCATATTAAACAGAATCAGTTTTACCCTTTTCTCCCAAAACAGGAATAAATTCTAATGAAGGCAATAGCTAAAATACAATAGTCGATGTAATTACAAAAAAATAATAAATGAATAAATAACAATAATAATAATAATATGGGATGAGAAAGTTGACAGGACCCAATGCAATTGGTTTATGACTACTCCTGATCAAAAGATATCAACATACAATCGGTCTGAGAAATGTGATAATAATAATAATAATAATAATAATAATAATAATAATAATAATAATAATGAATTAGTTCATTAAAATTACATTGCAATAACGAAAAGAAAGCATCGTT
Source organism: Octopus bimaculoides (assembly GCF_001194135.2). Lineage (NCBI taxonomy): Eukaryota > Metazoa > Mollusca > Cephalopoda > Octopoda > Octopodidae > Octopus > Octopus bimaculoides. Next base: position 39,120,635 of record NC_068996.1, on the reverse strand, counting down.
TTCATGATTAATGTTAATGAAATGTGTTCATGACGTAGGGGAGACAACCTTGAAATTTTAGTGATTTAAAATTACGATTATGCATGAGATGTAAACATTAGCTTGATAATAATGATGATTTAAGTTGATCTTTGACAAGCTCAGTAACGACTTCGGATATGTTTTTGGTTTTATTAAACATATTCAGTGAAGCATTGTCTTTTCTAGCAACGAAGTGAAGGTCATCTCTTATTAAAGTGTACCCAATATAATAGCTTAGCAGCTGACCTAGACTAAAATATTTTCCGTACCTGAAAATAGAAAACAACTTTTGACTGGAAATCATATACTGTTACAAGCAAAAATAAATGCAGAAAATATTTCTTTTGTGTATTTGGTTAGCAAATTTCATGATGGGAAGTTTTATATTGAAACAGATTTTATTTGTATCTCAGGTGGGTTATTAAAGGATAAAGCCCCACCCCTGCCTACAGCGATGAATGACTAGGATTGCACCTAGAAAGTACTCCTCAGAGGCACAAGTCTGGACAAGGTTGTTTATGGAGGACCAGCAGTCGCTCAGGCATACCGGCCTCCCCTCTCCACGCCACCAGTGTTATCCAAAGGAAAGGCAAAGGCTGATACAGCTTGGCACAAGTGACACCGCAATTCATTTCTATAGCTGACTGGAACAATGTGAAATAAAGTGTATTGCTCAAAAACACAACAGACAGCCCGGTCCAGGATTCAAACTCACTACCTCATGATTGTGAGCCCGATGCTCTAACCAATGGGACATGTAGTTATTAGGGTTATTAGGCCAATAATAAACGCATGCATACTTATACACACATACATACTCACACACACGTATGCATATACACGCTTCCTTTTTCTTTCCCTCTGCTTCTCATGTACGAAGCTGACCTGAAGGAGAGAAGGCACATGGCACTGAAGAAAGTGTAAATGGTAATGAAAGGACTTTGACAAACACAATTGATTGATTGATTGATTGATTAAGCAAATGATGAATAATAACAATAAAGAAGTGAAAGTGAACCAGTGCATGTGTTTATTATTAGCATAATGACCCTCCCAAAATACAATAAATACAGAGAGATGAATGAAAAATTGCTAATGTAAAGAATGTGTGAAAACTATCCACTAAAATTAATTCAATAAATGCTGTATGTAAGTCACAGGTTCACCAAAACATAACTTCTTGAGATATTTAAGCAGAGTAACTTAAAAGGATAAACTTTCAAATAGTTGAACCAATAGAACCTTACTCATAAGAGAGCAACTAAACCTTTTTTCAATTTGTTGTCTTAACAATTTCCACTCTTCACTAGAATTTACTTCGATTACCTGCATCAACTTTTTTGTCATACCTGTCTCCGCCAACACAATGCTTGTCTCCAGTTCTCTAACATATCCTCACTTCTGCTTTCTGTTTTCTTCATATACATACATATATATATATATATATATATATATATATATATATATATATATATATATATATATATATATATATATGTGTATATGTCTGTGTGCGTGTGTGTCTTTGTCCCCTATCACTGCTTGACAACCAGTGTTGGCTTGATTATGTCCCTGTAACCTAGCACTTTGGCAAAGAGTGAATGATAGAATAAATACCAAACTTGATAAAAAGAAATTTAAAAGCAAGTACTAGGGGCTAGTGATTTTTGACTAAACCCTTCAAGGCAGTGCCCCAGCATCACTGCAATTCAGTGACTGAAAAAATAAAAGATAAGCGGTATAAACTGCTTCCATAAATAATTCCAGCAGTAATTTCGGTAATTTTTCAGATTAACACTTGCACGATTACCTAAACCTAACCCTAAAACCCTAAACCTAACCCTAACCCTAAACCCTAACCCTAACCCTAAAACCCTAACCCTGACCCTAAAACTGTAACCTTAATGCTAACCCTAATCCTAACCCTAACCCTAATCCTAAACACTAACCCTAGCCCTAACCCTAAACCCTAACCCTAAAACCCTAACACTGACCCTAAAACCCTAACCTTAACACCCTAGTGAAAATCGTGCGGGTGTTAATCTGAAAAATTACCGTAATTTCTTATACAGACATGGGGACACAGATCGTAGTCAATTGAATCAAACCCTATAACGTGTTTAGTGCTTATTTTCTCAATCACACAACGATGAAAGGCAAACTCACACACACACAGCAAACAGGATTTCAACTGACAATTTAAAGGGACATAACTAAAGACATGACATTTCATCCCTCTAGCAACAGATTCAGTTATTATTGCCCTAAATTATTCTAATAAGGAAAGCGATATGTATGAAAGGAATCTCAGCTATGGATATTCTGTAATAGTGATAGCTTTCGTTCCAACAATTTAATATGATACTGCTGTCTGACACACAAGTACCTCCTGTACTTTCTTTTCTAAGTGTATAATGTTAGTCAAATTGCCTACTAGAATTTCAAATGTGCTACACTTGTCTATGCTCACACAAGTGAATTAGTTGAATAGCAGGATCGTTAAGAGCCTTTAATTCGACTGTAATACCGTGGGAGAATATACTGATAATACAAAATTTCATCACTTTTGCTTTTCTTTTTTCTTTTTTCTTTCTGCTTTTTTTTTTTTTTACTCCTGTCTATAACTACATTCAGTAGAAGAGGATTAACAGAAGCTTATCAAAGATCAATGATATGTGTATATATTACACACACATATATACATATACACACAAACACACACATGTATGTATATGTGTACCTATATATATATGTATATGTGTATGTATATGTGTATATATATGTGTATGTATATGTATATGTGTATGTATATGTGTATGTATATGTATATGTGTACGTATATGTGTATGTATATGTATATGTGTATGTATATGTGTATGTATATGTATATGTGTACGTATATGTGTATGTATATGTATATGTGTATGTATATGTGTATGTATATGTA
>NC_068996.1:39115554-39117500 GCF_001194135.2 Octopus bimaculoides | reverse complement strand
TATATATATATATATATGAATATTTTTATATATGTATGTATATATATGTGAATGTGTGTGTGTGCATATATATGTATATGTAGATGTATGTATGTATGTATGTTTTGTAACTCATTTCTTGGTCGCAGCTTCAGAAAGTAGCAAATAAAAAATACATTAACCAAAAGCTTACTGAGATTAATGTTTTTCTTTTCTTAGTTGATTCTTCTTCATCTTAATACATTTCTGTACTTTATAAATGTTTAAATATGTTGTTATCCTACCACTGCCATCGCTGCCGCTGCCACCACCATCACCACCACCATCATTGCCACTGCCACAGTTATCTCCACCACCATCATCACCACTGCCGCCTCAGTTTCCCCCACCACCACCATCATTATTACCATCCTGGTAACATATTTTACTTTGTTATTGCTATACAATATTTTTTCCCTCCATTTCCATTCTGTTGTTGTAAATCTGCCCTGTTGGATGAAGTCTCAGTTAGCTGTTGATGGATTATCTATTCTATTACCAACCAATCCATGTTGACCAAATGTACATTGGACAGTGTATTTCCATTCCATGGTCAGATGATTAGGCCAGTCATTGACACCTTAGTGGAATCTGAATTCCAAATGCAAAGAACCAGAACAGATACCACAAGATGTCTTGTTGTCAATCCTTCTAGCCTTTCCTCCAATCCACTAACCTGGACTGGTATTGGTATTTATTGTCCATGAAAAGGATGAAAAGTAAAGTTGTCCTCAGTTGGATTTGAACTCAGAGCACAGGAATTCTGTTCAGTGCTCCAACGATTCAGTTCATTGTCTTATTAAGCAATTTAGCTTCTGAATATTCCAAGATGAAACTTGTCTTGATATTTTTTTTCACTCTCAGTCCTTTCAACTCTTGTTGTATAAAGTCTATTTTCAGTTTGATTTAATAGTTTTTACTAATATTCCTATTAGTCTATTGTATTCTTAGATGCAAGTTCCATCAAGAATGGCTTTTTGTTTCATTTTACTATTGTGGCTGACAAAAACTTAATGGAGTGATGCAAAGGAGAGTATGTTCTCTTCAAAAGTGCATTTTCTATCTAGGAAAAATTTATTTTATACACTTGCATATATATGTCATTCAGTTTTAATTCAAGATTTCTTGCCAATAGAGAAAGAGCCAGTTTCGAACCAAGATCCAAGGTTCCTTCATTGCAATTTCAACAACATCAACAGAGTATTTGTGCATGGATGTATATGTGTAGTATTTAGAGTCAGTGCATGTGCAGATTTGTATGTTTTGTGCATGTATTCTGATGCATATAGTTGCATATCTAGACATGTTCATATATACTTAAATGATAAGCTTTTGGAAAGTTTTAGAAACTTTTACAATTCCAGTGATAGCTTGGATCCATAGTCTTCAGATCAGCTTTCTCATTTCTGGTTTTGAGAACCCCAAATTCTCAAGATTGGCACTTAGGCAGTGTGTTACATATCCCAGTGCCCCAATAACAACAGGTATAAACCTGAAATTGCAATCTGGGTAGAGTAACTGTAAATTTCTCATTTCTCGATAGCTCATTGTAGGTACTTTCTTTCTCACTGATCTTTAGCTTTAAATTAACATCCACTGGGCAGCTGATTTCTTTTACTGTACACAGTTTCTCTTCTCTCTCCCAATCACTGTCAGGTCTATTATGTTTACATCTATAAGAATTGGATAAGATATAACGGCTCGGTCGTCTCTCCCCAGTTCTTATATTAATCATTAAAATCCAGAAATACAACAATACGAGGGATAACGGTAACAACAGATCAATAATTTATTCTAGGTTGGTGTAGAGCCGTTTCGTTCCTGGGTGAACAGGCATGCCGCTAGAATACCAAAGGAAGCTTTGACCACATGTCGGGGTCGAGTTGGGACAGCCTGAAAGAACGTCCTGTCGCCACAGCTGCTGGATA
>NC_068996.1:39110024-39112946 GCF_001194135.2 Octopus bimaculoides | reverse complement strand
GGTCGTCTCTCCCCAGTTCTTATATTAATCATTAAAATCCAGAAATACAACAATACGAGGGATAACGGTAACAACAGATCAATAATTTATTCTAGGTTGGTGTAGAGCCGTTTCATTCCTGGGTGAACAGGCATGCCGCTAGAATACCAAAGGAAGCTTTGACCACATGTCGGGGTCGAGTTGGGACAGCCTGAAAGAACGTCCTGTCGCCACAGCTGCTGGATAGATAAGAGATCGAATGCTATTGCTTTTTCTCCACCTGTTGCATTGCGCATGCGTGCTCGGGTACTTCCGCTGACGGTAAGTCCCTTGCACATGCACAATGGCACTTCCCAAGATGGCGGCCACACGCGCCACTACACATCTATTGAGATTTTCACTGGGACATTCCACCACCACTCCTTATTTATGTATGTATGTATGTATGTATGTATGTATGTACGTATATATGTATGTATGTATGTATGTATGCATGCATGCATGCATGTATGTATGTATGTATGCATGTATGTATGTATGTATGTATGTATGTTTATATGTATGTATGTATTTAGGTATGTATGTATGTGTGTGTATGTATGTATGTATGTATGTACATATGTATCATTACATACATACATACATACATACAAACAAACAAACAAAACTCCTGCCCTGACCCCAGTAAAATCTGTTCTTAATTTTACACTCTCAATCCCTTCAGCTGACTCTTGATCACAGGTACTGGCCCTGCTGATACCAGATTGGAATTGGCTAGTTGAGTTGAGATAACAAAGGCTACTAGTAGTGAACACCACCAACCCCTTGACCCAATAACTGAAGTCAAGAAGCAATTTTCTTGACCGTGTCCAGCCCCTAACAACAGGTTGAGAAATAAAGCTAGCCTTCAACTCTAGATGGAAAATCTTACGAATGACCCATCTCCAACTGACATGGGAATCTCCTCCACTGAAGACTTTGCTCCTGACTCAGAAGCACCATAGATTTGGTAGAAGATACTCAAGGAGGAGATGATCAAAAGTTGCTTTGGTCAGTTGGTTGCTTTGGTCAGATGGTTGCTTTGGTCAGATGGTTGCTTTGGTCAGATGGTTGCTTTGATCAGATGCTTTGATCAGATGCTTTGGTCAGATGGTCAGACTGGCCTAACCACCAGTGGATTAGAAAAACAGGCCATATTAATGAGCACCACTTCGTCTGCCCTCTACTACCCAATCTCTTTAGCACAATAAATCTTTCAGAGTTCAATAAAAATGCAAAGAACTGTATAAAGAAATGAGAAACTCATATAATCATTAGACTCTCAAGAACTGAAAGAGAAGATTCTCTGATTCTCTTCTACCATTCATCCTGGCTTTCCTTCTGTCAGCGCTGTTCTTATTTATTCTGGTCCTCAGCTGGCAAGGACTCTCGTATCTTACAGGGTAATTAGTAAATTTCATTTACTAATCAACCACCCTGTAAATTGGTGGATAAGTAAATGGAGACATAAGGATTAAGTTGACCCTTTAATCTTGGCAGGGACAAAGCAATCTTCTCTAGTGTTGGTGCCATGAAAAGTGTATGCAGTACATTCTGCAAAGTGGTTGGTGTTAGGAAGGGCACCCAGCCTTAGAAACCATGTCAAAGTGAGACTTCTTTGCAATATAAACTGCCTTAGACCTTGTTGAATCATTGAATGTGTGTTAGTATGGTATACAGATGTAGATGTAAGCAGCTACCCCCCACCACTCACAATTGCTAGTTTTATTCCTAAATAAGAAACAATTATTATAGTTACATTCTGTTGCTTCATGGTATTAACATTATACCTACTTTAACAATGTGTCCTATCAAACCACAACTCGTAGTCAAGAATGAGAAGCATTTTGTACCTTCTATATATAAAAGTTTTGTTCTGCTCTTCATGTCTGTTTATACTTTTGTATTACGTTTAAGTCATTTAACGGTGGCCATGCTGGAGCACAACCTTTAGTCGAACAAATCAACCCCAGGACTTATTCTTTGTAGGCCTAGTACTTATTCTGTCAGTCTTTTTTGCTGAACCGCTAATTTACAGAGATGTAAACACATAAATACACCTGCATCAGTTGTCAAGCAATAGTGGTGGTGGTAGGACAAACACACACACACACACACACACACACACACACATATATATATAGAATAGTGGTACAACAATGCACCAATATTTACTGAAAATATATACTTTTTAACTGTTCTTGATTCTGTTAACGGCTTAGGCATTTAGGCGAGTATACTGGCACTGATGTGGCAACATTCAAAATTTTGTCTGGTAAGTCTAGCTGAAGAGAACTAATCAAATTTACATTAACAAACATATTTTGGAGAGTTCGAAACTTATGTCCTAGATTATCCACATCTGGGTTCTACACTTATCTAATGTTCTTCTTAGAGGTAAGATGAAATTTTTTCATGTTTGCCGCCCGCAAACATCTTTACCAGTATGTACACGGTGAAGCTTTATTATAGCATCATATATTATCGACTGTCATTTCCAGTAAATATTGGTGCATTGCTATACCGCTGTTCTATATTTATACTTTAACCATATGGTGCTTTGTTTTACTGGAGAGCAATACTTTTGCATTGCACTATTTAATAATTGTTTTAGTGTATATCATCATCATCGTCATCATCATCGTTTAACGTCCGCTTTCCATGCTAGCATGGGTTGGACAATTTGACTGAGGACTGGTGCAACCGGATGGCTACACCAGGCTCCAATCTAATTTGGCAGAGTTTCTACAGCTGGATGCCCTTCCTAACGCCAACCACTCAGAGAGTGTAGTGGGTGCTTTTACGTGTCACCCGCACGAAAACGGCCACGCTCGAAATGGTGTCTTTTATGTGCCACCCGCACAAGAGCCAGTCCAGGGGCACTGGCAACGATCTCGCTCGAAA
>NC_068996.1:39107634-39109044 GCF_001194135.2 Octopus bimaculoides | reverse complement strand
AGTTACACTTTCAGCGCACCCACCCCCACTACTAACTTGGTCACCCAGATAGCGGAAGCTATCAACTACCTCTAGTTTTTCTCCCTGGAATGAGATAGAAGTTGTTTCCTGTTTGTTCACAGTCTTTATTGCACCTGAACATCTGCCACATACAAAGAATAACTTTGTAGTTAATCTGCCTTTGATATTGCTGCACCTCTTATGTGTCCATAGCTTGCACCGGGTACATCTTATAGAGTTACTACCTACTCCTTTACTGCATACTGAGCAGGGCCATCTACCTGAAGGGGTTTGTGTTTTATCTACCTTCCTACTTATTAGGTATATATATATATATATATATATATATATATATACACGATGGGCTTCTTTCAGTTTCTGTTGACCAAATCCACTGACAAGGCATTGTTCGGCCCAAGGCTATAGTAGAAGACACTTGCCCAAGGAACCATGCAGTGGGACCGAACCCAGAACCATTCGATTGGGAAGCAAGCTTCTTACCACATAGCCACGCCTGCGCTTATGAAGACTTTTTCTTCCAAATATTTCCGCTGAATTTAGTAGTAGATATGTTATAAAAATTAACCCAATGTGAGAGTTTAGTGTTGGGGATCGGAATGAATATTGTAAGCCATTATATCCTATGTATTTATTTTCAAGTTTTTCTTCTTTACTTTGTCTAATAAACTATGAAATTCTTATATTCTCTTGATTTCCCATAATTCAAACTGCCTTATGGTTCCAGTAGACAAAATGGAAAAGGCATTGTCCCAGAGGCTGTTGAGGGAGATGCGCTGGAACAGCCACTCCAACTCATGAGGCTGACACTTGTGGATAGCCATCTCTGCTCCAATAACAGTGAGTAGGGATATGGTCTGGGGGTCAAGAATTCAGGAAGTCTCCACTGTCACAGGCTCAACAATAAACCTGTCACAGAGCAACTGATACTTCAAAAGTTTCCTTTTCTCAGCCTAACAAGCAGCAGGAGCCTGGGCTGGTACCTGAACACACCAAGTTATTACTGGCATTTGACATTCCAGATGAGGAACCTACTGCCAAATTTTTTTGTCGTAATTCTTAAGTTCCTAGTAATAAACAGCAGTATCATTTGAGTATTTCATACTTCAAATTGGTATAATACTTTACTTTTTCTTTTTTTCTGATGTCAAATGGACATGCCCTATCAATTACAATCAGTGGCGGCTCATCATCATCATCATCATCATCGTTTAACGTCCGCTTTCCATGCTAGCATGGGTTGGACGATTTGACTGAGGACTGGTGAAACCGGATGGCAACACCAGGCTCCAGTCCGATTTGGCAGAGTTTCTACAGCTGGATGCCCTTCCTAACGCCAACCACTCAGAGAGTGTAGTGGGTGCTTTTACGTGTCACCCGCACGAAAACGGC
>NC_068996.1:39098178-39104212 GCF_001194135.2 Octopus bimaculoides | reverse complement strand
AAAATTAGTGGGGGTGCTGCTTCAGAAAATTTTAGCCATTGTTTTAATATTGTGTAAAAGGAAACAAACTTATAAAAAGAAAATTTATACATAAACTTGATTGGTTCACATTTTAGCCACAAACTGAACCCAGCCACAAATTCCATCTTGTTTTTCAAAAATCTCCCCCTAAATCACAAAATAAGGGGTACAAATCTGCCCTTTTTTCAAATCCTGGCAGCAACCACTGAAACTGGAAGCAGGATAATAATCTAATTCTACACTTTATCACATTCAAGAATATAAACACGTTTTTAAGCACAGCACATGCAGAGTCTAACAGAAACACTACCTTTCACCAGCACACCAGTGCTCTTTCTCCCTAGCATGAAGCTCCTTATCACAGACATGTGCATTGGAACTGTGAAGCGCACAGTTCTATACAAGGAATTTTGTATTTATTTTTCATAAACCAGGAGATGGCTATTGACATTAAGCTTAAAGATTATATAATGTACAAGTATAAAGAAAGAATTAAAGGAAAAAGGACTCGTTATATTGAATGTTATTGATAATCATCATCATCATCATCATCATCATTTAACATCCACTTTCCATGCTAGCATGGGTTGGACGATTTAACTGGGGACTGGCGAAGCGGATGGCTACACCAGACTCCAATCTGATCTGGCACAGTTTCTACAGCTGGATGCCCTTCCTAACGCCAACCACTCTGAGAGTGTAGTGAGTGCTTTTTATGTGCCACCGGCACGAGGGCCAGTCCGGCGGTATTGGCAACAGCCATGCTCAAATGGTGTTTTTTATGTGCCATCTGCACAGGAGTCAGCCAATATTGAGTGGAAATAGGGGGTGCTGTAGTTCTGCAGTTCGTATACATGGGCTGCCACTGATTACAATACATGTCGTCCTGTTACTAACAACAATATCTAGCCTCTTGTATTCTGTTCTTCTTTTGGTTTGTATAGGGAAGTCCTACAACAACCAGCTTCATCATTTTCAAAGGCTTGCCTTTCTATTCCCACAAAATGGTTACAGCTTTGTGAGTTTGTGTGTATGCAGAATGAAGTTTCTTGCAAAAATTCTAGTGATTTATTGCAGCAATTTTTCCATGTCCATACTTCTTTGTATTCATTCTGAGAAAACTGTGGACATTCTGATGCAACATGAGCTATGGTCTCATCTGAATCACTATGCATTCTACATTTCAGTGAACACTCTTGCTGATCTATCATCCATTTGGATGCGTGGCCAAGTGGTTAGGTTGCTGTGTTCACGATTGTGACAGACTGTCGTACAAAGGTAAGGTGGTGACTCTACTTTAGTTACAGCTAGTGTTTTTTTATTGATTTTATTTTATTATTGTTTAATTGAATTAGAAAATTTTGTTAAGTTTATAATCTTTATTTTTATCCTAAATACAGTTATATCAGGAGTTTGTGCTATTTATCAACATGATATAAAGAAAATTATTGCATAATGTATTTTAAGTGACCTGATCTGAGATTGTGTACGGAAACAAAAACAATTGCAGCGTGGAAGGTATTTATAAGCCATTTAAAAACACACAAAAACTGTTCAATTCACTTCAACTTTTAAATTTAATTTGCCAAAATATTTTCATCGCTTTGAGACTGTGACCTGTTCACTGACAAAATTCCATGCTGCATCTCCGAAGTAAATCTAACAGTTTTTGTGTGTTTTTAAATGGCTTATAAACACCTTCCATGCTGCAATTGTTTTAAGTTAGTTAGGGGTAATTATCCTTTCTATTATAGGGGAGTGGGGGCAGTCGATTAGATCGACCCCAGTATGCAACTGGTACTTAATTTATCAACCCCAAAATGATGAAAAGCAAAGTCAACTTTGGCGGAATTTGAACGCAGAACATAAAGACAGAGGAAATACCTATTTCGTTATTGCCCACAAGGGGCTAAACATAGAGGGGACAAACAAGAACAGACGAACGGATTAAATCGATTACATCGACCCCAGTGCGTAACTGGTACTTAATTTATCGACCCCGAAAGGATGAAAGGCAAAGTCGACCTCGGCGGAATTTGAACTCAGAACGTAAAGACAGATGAAATACCGCTAAGCATTTCGCCCGGCGTGCTAATGTTTCTGCCAGAGGAAATACCGCTAAGCATTTCATCTGGCATGCTAATGTTTCTTATTTCTTTGCTACCCACAAGGGGCTGCACACAGAGGGGACAAACAAGGACAATCGACCCCAGTGCATTACTGGTACTTACTTAATTGACCCCGAAAGGATGAAAGGCAAAGTCGACCTCGGTGGAATTTGAACTCAGAACGTAGTGGCAGATGAAATACCGCTAAGCATTTCGCCCACAGTGTTAACAATTCTGCCAGCTTGTCACCTTAGTTAGGGGTAATAATGATATCATTTGGAATGAAAATGTCTATATTAGCTTTATTTCATTTATATATTCATGCTATATTTAAAGCTTTTTTATAAAAATCTTTATGTGATGGGGTGTATTATTCCAATTGGCGATCTTGCAAGCTACATTTTGTATTTAGAGATGGAAAGGAGGGAATATTATGATGTGCAACATGAATCCCGACTGGTTGGAATTGGTTGTTCAACCATGTCAAAAGATGATGATGATGATGAAGATGATGATAACGACAACAACGACGATGACCACCACCACCACCACCATCACGATCATCGTCATCATCATCATCATCATCACCATCACGATCATCATCACCGTCACAATCATCACCACCACCACCACCATCCATTTCATCCAATTTATCCTTAAGGCTTTTTTTCTCTATGCCACCAATGTCATTCCTTCAGTCTCTTTCTTCTGTGCTCTTTTTCCATAACAATAAACCAGCTGTTCTTGTCATTTGACGTTACTATTCTGTTTTTGAAAAGCACCTAAGTGAAGCATTTTTATGTCCTTCAAAGTTTGATTTCCTCTTTGCACATTTTCTGGTTTTTCTCTTCTTGGGTTCCACATGTTTTGTGAATGGTCCTTCATTTATTGCCTCCTTAAGGAGTGTTTCTCCTTTTCTTCAAGATAGAAACCTGACTTAGTAGATAAGGCTTTCATGAGGTTGTGAGTTCGACTCCCAGTGGCACACTGAGTCCTTAAGCAAGACACTCTATTTCACGTTGCCCCAGTCCACTCAGCCAGCAGAAATGAATCATACCAGTAATTCAAAAGTACCAGCCTTGTCACATTCAGTATATCTCACTGAATCTCCCTGAAAACTATACTAATGATACACATGTCTGTGGAGTACTCAGTCACCTACATGTTAATTTCACAAGTAGGCTGTTCCATTGATCGCATCAACTGAAATACTTGTCATAACTGATGGCGAACCAGGTTATCTTCACTTTTTTGTTTTTCTTTCTTTCTTGCCTTTAACCTTCCAATGCAGAGTATAGGCCACTTCTAATTGAATTCCATGTCGCATAATTTTTTACTTCTGTATTTATACTCTGCCATGAATGTCCCCCTTTCTCTAGTTCCTTTTGTGTTGATCTATGCCACGAGTTCTTAGGCCTACCCTTCTTTCTATATCCATCCGGATTCCACTGTTAAGCACTTTTCGCTGCATTTGGTGTGTCCTTTCTAATTGTGCTACCAATCCACTTCCACTTTTTCTTAAATATTTGCTCCCTAATCGAAACTTGATTTGTTCCTTGCCATAGCTCCATATTGCTTATGTGTTCAGGCCATCTGATTTTAAGTATACTACGCAAGCATCTGTTGAATGATTTCGAAAATTTAGCAACAACAGCAGAAAGTGCAGCTCAGCGCCAGAACATGAAAGAGCTGTACAACACAACTAAATTACCATCTTCACTTACAAACTAAAAAATTCATCTACACAAGAACAAAGTCCAGGAATCCATGTTTCCTGAAAGAATGCTTAGACTTTATGTACAAGTTAGATTCAAATATAACCAATGAGAAAGAAACACAAAACTTCTTTGTTTTTTTCTCCTTTTTCTTTCTCCGCTCTTTATTTTCTTCTTTCTTTTTTTTTTTAGGTTTACACCTGATTAGGGATATTCCGAAACCAATTTCTGACCAGTCGTCTATTCGTTATTTAGACAATGATCACACTTTAAAAGTCCGTTTTCGTCACAAAAAACACAGCGGAGTTCTGCAAATTCTTCTGTGAAATTATTCCGATGAATGGAGCGCTTGCTTCCATGACACACTGAGCATGGGACATAATTATATCCACCACATTTTGAACATTCTGTTTGCACTGTAATTTTCTGGAAAAAAAAAATGAAAAAAAGGATGAATAAATTGATTATATTTAACAAATTTCATCATCATCATTCATCATCATCATCATCATTATCGTCATCATCATCATTATCATCATCAACACCACCCTCATCGTCGTCGTCGTCATCATCGTCATCATCGTTGTTGACGATGGCGGTGATGTTACTGCTGCCACTGCCACTACTGTTGCCACTACTACCATCACAACAACAACAACAGCAGCAGCAGCTTCATCAACAACAACAACAACTACCACAACAGCAACAACAACAGCAGCAGCAGCATCAACAACAACCACAGCTCTATCACCATTGCAACCACCACCACTGGCCTCTTCTGTTGTCATCCCTGTTGCCATCCTCCTCCTCCTCCTCCTCCTCTTCCTCATCATCATCATCATCGTCATCATCATCACCACCACCACCACCACCACCATCACCACCACCACCACCATAGCCAACACCAATGTCCTTATTATATCATTTGTTTCACCAAACAACTTATTTATAAAACTGTAGATATAACAAAAAAAAAAAAAAATGAAAAAGAAAAATGTAACCAGATTCAGTTACATTTATGCAAGAATACTTGTTAATTTTCCTTTTACATGATCAAAAATGGTATTAAAAGGTTGTTTGGCCTGAAGTATCTAATCATACATTAAAATAATAACCATGAATGAAAGTTTTGGCACAAGGCCAGCAATTTCAAGAGAGTGGGGTTAAATTGACTTCCCAGTGTTCGACTGGTATGTATCGTATTTTAATGTGTATAAGGAACCCTTTTTTTTGTCAAAAATTAGGTTAAAATAATATGGGAGTTTCTTATACATGGATAGAATTATAAGCTCTTACAAAACCTTTTTTTCCAAAATTTAAGCCTCCGAAATTAGGGGGTTTCTTATACACATTAAAATATGGCACTTCATTGATCACAAAGTGATGAAAAGCAAAATCAATCTTGGTAGAATTTGAATCAGAACTTAAAGATGGATAAAATACCATGAAGTATTTTTGCTTGGCATGCTAACAATTCTGCCAGTTTTTCACCTTACATAGCTTTAAATATTGCCATGAAGGTAATGGGTCTGAAAGAACTGTCTGCTGGAAATATAACAGATGTAGGTTGGAAAAATTGATTCGACCGAGTAAGAGAAATTATTTGGAGCAGACCCATGAAGCCAAGTTAAATCGTAATTAAAGCTGATGCCAGTGTTGTGTAACTGGTACCATCCAACCCATGCCAACATCGAAAATGGACATTAAATGATGATGATGATGATGATAACGACGACGACAGTGATGTGGTTTGATAAGTTCACTCTCAACATTTGTGTCAACGGCTGACATCATGACTTTAAGGAGATTTTCAAGGCTGCATCCACTTCCTAATGTCAGCTGCTAACAAGAAATGTGAGAGTAAATTCATCAGACCACATTTTATGCTTAAAAAGAAAAAAAGTTGTCTCACTTGTTTGAATAATTTTTTCCAAACTGCAGCAGTTACATTTCAGGCATATACCTTTTCTCTCCCACTTGTTTCAGTTTTAGGACCGTGGCCATGCAGGGGCATTACTTTGGAGGGTTTTAGTCAAGCAAATCAACCCCAGTATATGATCTTTTTAAGCCTGGTACTTGTGGTGATGGGTAACAAACACATACATAAACACATACACACACACTCACACACACACACACACACACATACATAATGTATATATATATATATATATATATATATATATATAT
>NC_068996.1:39095779-39096891 GCF_001194135.2 Octopus bimaculoides | reverse complement strand
ACCATTTTGAGCATGGCCGTTTTCGTGCGGGTGACACGTAAAAGCACCCACTACACTCTCTGAGTGGTTGGCGTTAGGAAGGGCATCCAGCTGTAGAAACTCTGCCAAATTAGATTGGAGCCTGGTGTAGCCATCCGGTTTCACCAGTCCTCAGTCAAATCGTCCAACCCATGCTAGCATGGAAAGCGGACGTTAAACGACGACGATGATGATGATGATATATATAGAAATGTGTGTGTATATATATATGTATATAGATAGAAATATATATGTGTGTGTATTTATATATGTATGTATGTATGTATGTATGTATGCATGTATGTATGAATGTATGCATGTATGCATGAATGTATATATATATATATATATATATATATATATATATATATATATATATATATATATATATATATATATATATATATATATATATATACATACATACACATATATACAGGGTTAGTCACCTGACAGTAAATCAAAGTTCCATAAATACATAATATTCAATTTTATTTATTCATTCCAATCATGAATGTTTAATAATTGAATGCTGTGAGTTAAAAATCATTCTTTTTCAACATTTGTCTGTTTATTAGCAAAGTCTGATATAAAATAATTTTCTGTTTTAATCATGGAATTGAATGGTTTTTTTATTTATTGTCAGGTGACTTTTGGCCAGCCTTGTATATATATATATATCTTCTCTTCTAATATATAAAACAGAGATGTCTGTGTATTTGCTTTTCACGTGAAATCGACTTCACCAAATACTTCCATACTTATGATGCATGAATAATTTGACCTCGGATAAATATTAGGCTCTTCATTTGATTTTTTAATTAAAAATAAATAATATTGCTTTATATTTATGATTCACTTCTTTAAAAAGGTTCCTCAATGTCAACTTCCGGTATTGACGTAACAATGGCAAAAAACTTCACTCTCTATTTTGACGTTTTTGTACCAAATGCTTACATACTTGTGATGCAATGTCAACTTCCGGTATTGACGTAGCAACGGCAAAAAGCTTCACTCTCTATTTTGATGTTTTTGTGTATTCGCTTTTCAAGTGAAATCGACTTCACCAAATGCTTCCATACTTGTGATGCATG